>NC_058139.1:17859663-18138710 GCF_011075055.1 Mangifera indica | reverse complement strand
TAATTGATATAGTTATTGCTTATTTTATATGGAAACTTGGATACTAAAATTTATATGAAACTCTCTAAAGGATTTAAATTGTCTAAAGCAAAAAAGGTAATTCAAGAGGCATGTACTCAATTAAATTTACAAAGATCATTTACAGATTAAAACAATTTGGAAGAATATGATACAATTACCTTAGTGAATATTTGAAAAAAGAGGGTTCTGTGAATGACCCATATACTTATGTGTCTTTATCAAAAGGTTTATAATCAGAATTTATTATTATAGCAGTTTATATTAATGACATGAATTTAATTGGGACCTCTGAAGAGCACTAAAAAACTACTAAATATCTAAAAAAAAAATTTGAGATGAAGGATTTAGGGAAAACAAAATATTGTCTTGGTCTACAAATCAAGTACAATTCAAATATAATATTTATCTATCAATTAGAGTATATCGAAAAATTATTAAAAATACTTTAATATGAATAAGACTTATGCTTTGAGCACCCTAATTGTTGTTTAATCTCTCAATCTAAAAATGACCCATTTCATCGAAGAAGAAGATGAAAAATGTATTGAAGTATTGTATCTTAATGTCATTAGAGCCTTATTATATTTGGCCCAATATACTAGACCGGATATATCTTTCACAATAAATTTATTGACTTGATTTAGCTCTATACCAACTCATCGTCACTGGAATGAAATTAAATATATATTTCATTACCTATATGAGACTAGAGATTTGAGATTATTCTATTATGTCAAAATCCCTTAAAAATTTTAGTTTGGTTAGATATGTAGATACTAGTTATTTGTTTATCCTCATAAGGCTCGCTTGCAGAGAAAATATGTTTTTACTTATAATAACACACCACATCCTAGTGCTCCACAAAATAAACTTTGGTTGTAACATCTTCAAATCATTCAAAGATTTTAGCTCTCTATAAAGCCAGTTAAGAATACATATAGTTATAGTCTATCATCTATCATATTTGGAATACATGTAGTTTTTCTTTTATAATAGACACTTTTTTCATATTATATGAAGATAATGCAACATGTATTGCCCAAATTAGAAGTGGATACATTATTAAAGGATATAAAACCAAACATATCTCACCAAAGTACTTTTACACTAATAAGCTCCAACAAAGCTAAAAGATTGATATCAAATAAATACGACCTAGTAACAATCTTACAGATTTGTTTATCAAAATATGACCGACATCAATATTTGAAAAGTTAGTGTATAACATTGGTATGCAGTAACTCAATAGACAATAAATTAATCCCAGTACAAAGAGGGGGAATCTATTAAGGGAAGCAAATTTTTGAAGTTTATCACATATGGACAAAATGTGTCTATGCTCTTTTTCCTTTCACTAGGTTTTGTCCCATTATGTTTTCACAATAAGGTTTTTAAAGAGGTAATTTAAGCATGTCCTATAACATTTTACAAAACACTAAAAATTGCATTCATCTACTTTGATTTTTATCTCACTAGGTTTTTTCTTAACAAAATTAATATAATTATTAGTAAGTGGTGAAAATCCAAGGGAGAGTGTTACATATGAGATGACTTTTCACCAAATGTGAAAGCAATAAATGATGAGAGGCTTGCGATTAAATGTGTTGATTTATTAGACACAAATTCATTTCATTAGAAATAAAATCAATTAATGTATTATGTGAACACATTTAAGGCAATTGGGAGTTGGTCAATTTTTTAGGCTATAATGGTGGTGTAAAAGTGCTATATAAACCGCTTCCATCTCTTGTATTTGGATATAATTCACACAACATTCTCTTCTTCACTTAAAGCATAATCACTCCTAATTACTTTTCCAAATTTCTATTTTTGTTTCTTTAATTCTCCTTCCTTTTACTTTAGTTTCTATCCCTTTAATTCTCTTCCCCTATTTTCAATTATCATTATTATTAGGGAGAAGGACTATTTCCCACCTAACTTTTGATGCATTTTCAAAATGCCACCCGCGGTAGATGAAGATCCACTTTCCCACCCATGAGCAAACTACCGTCTAATTTTTCAGTTAGGAATAGGGGTAAAATCGTCATTTGCTATTTAAAACCTTAAAACTTTAAAATTTGACCGTTTCCCCCCTCCAGGTTTTAAAAACTAATAACTAACCCATCCTCAAAGTTTGAAAAGTTTAGATTTCACCCCTGGCGTTTGCTTCCTTCCGGCCACCACCGACAGTCGACGCATTTGACCGATCTCCCATCTCCGACTACAAAGGACGACCCTTCGTCACCTAGATCTGGACGACAAAGGACGACCCTTCGTAGCCTAGATCTGGACGACGAAGCGTCGTCCAGATTTAGAAGAACAGACGAAGGACGACGCTTCATCGTCCTTCGTCGTCGCATCGAGCGACGAAGAGAGAAGAAGAGACACCTTCATCGAGCAATCTCCCAGATCTGGATGACAAGTCGTCTCTTCGTCGCACCGTATGACGAAAAGATCTCCGTCTCTTCTTCGCACCGTGTGACGAGGAGATGAAGATCTCTTCGTCGCACCACCGTCGTCGCACCACCGTCGTCACACCAGGAGAAGGAGGAGGCGGGGCGGTGACGACGTCGGAGAAGACGTCGAGAGATGAAGTTGAAGAATGAGGGTGAAATGCTAGTTTTGAAAGTTATGGGGGGCGACTGTATTTTGAAAAATATGAAAACCTAGGTTTAGGGGTGAAAATATTATTTTTTAAAGTTTAAAAACTTTAGGTAAGGTGAAAATGTTAGTTTCTAAAACCTAAGAGGGGTGAATGTAAAACCCTCACATCAATTTTGGGAGATTAAATTGAGGAGTATTTTTGTCATTTCATCTAACAAGGGTAAAATGGATATTTTATCCTTATGCAAATAGATATCATCCATTTTAATAGCTCATGGGTGGGAAAAGTAGATTTTCATCTGCCATGAGTGACATTTTGAAAATGCATCAAAAGTTAGGTGGGAAATAGTCCTTCTCCCTTATTATTAATTACATTTACAACATAAAAATCCATCCAATAAAACAAATCAAACTATGCAACATGATATGTTTGAAGAAAAAACTTTACTCTTTCTACCTAGTAGAATAGAACTCTAGTATTAGAAAGTTAAAATAGGACATTCAAATCACAAAAACAAGGGAAAAGGGCTATTTCTTACCCAAGTTTTAGCTCAAATTCAAAATCATACCCATGACACTTAAAAAGCCCAAACTTTCATCGATGACCTAACTTTTGTTAATTTTTTCTATTAGAAATAAGGATAAAATTGTTTTTTACTATTAATATTAAAAAGATATAAAATTCATTATCTTTTCCCTTCTAAGTTTTAAAAAACTAATAATTTCACCTTATCAAAAGTTTGAAAACTTTGAAAAGTAACATTTTCACCCTTAAACCTAGGCTTCCATAATTTTCAAATTGCAGTGACCTTCCAAAACTTTCAAAAATAATAGTTTCATCCATATTCTTCAACTTTAGCTTTTGACATCCCTTTTGATGTCCTTTTTGGCCTCCTTCTTCTCCTAACCCAACGGGCAAAGGTGGTGCGATGAAGAGACAAAGTGTAATACCCTCAAGTACGTTTCAGGGGCATTTATATCTTTTAGCCTTACTTTGAGACATTTCTAGTTAAATATATATGTTTATGTATATATATATACAAAACAATTACAAAAAAAAAAAAACAAAGATATATATGTAGATATATATATATATATATATATATATAATATATATATATATATATATAATATATATTTATATATATAAATATATAAAGAAAAAAAAAAGAAATAAAAAAAGGAACTTATACTTTTTCCATCATCTTCTTTATCTCTTCTAGAAAAAAGTAAGCTTCTTCATGCCTTTTCTTTGTTTTTTAGAAAGAAAGTGGATGATTTTAAGGGTTTTGGAAGAAAAGTAAAGAAAAAAAAGAAGAAGAAGTACTTTTGGAGCCTTAGTAACCAAAAGATCTCTTTCTTTTCCCTTTTTTTTTTTCTATGTTTATATATATTGGATGAAGATGTTAGTGTGTTTTGGTGTTGATTTAAGGTGGTTTTGGTGATTAAAGAAGGAAGACAAAAATGAGAGAGCTAATTTAGCACAGATTAACTTGAAATAAGGTAAGAGGTATTATCTTTGGTATGTTTCATGTTTTATGCTTTTGGTTTTTTGGATCTATGTTATAAATGATGATTTTGAAGTTGAGAAATGTTGTTTTGCCAATTGGGGTATCTATATGTGTTAGTTTGTTCATGGTAGAGAGTTGGATGATTTACCGCTTTACTACTGACTTCGTCCCACATTTTGGCTGCCTTATCTAATGAATCATGATTGCTATTATAGCTTTTTGGAATGTTATTTGAATCCTCTTTTCAATGATATATAGCTTGTATGAATTAGAGATCGTTTGAACTATTAAATTACATGAACAAAAAGACTGTTTTATTAAGTAAACAGTTTTGTGAACAGTGATTTACAATTTTGGAAAGAAAGAAAGAAAAAAAAAGGAGGAGAAAAGAAAGAAATGAGAGAAAGGAAATGAGAGAAAAAGAAAAGAAGAAGAAAAGAAAGAAAAGTAAGAAAAGGAATTTGAAGCTCAAGATGTAGGGGTTTGATGGGTTGTAGATTGTTTTGATGGAAACAAGATTAGTAAGATATAACGCACGCATGCATGTTATAAACTATAAAGGGCCATTATACATTACACCGTCCACAGTAGGGCATATTCATAATAGGACACGTCTGAAGTAGGACATAGACCCATAGTAGAGTTTACTCGTAGTAGAGCATTCTTGTAGTAGAGCTCAATTCAAATTCAAAAATAGTGTAGTGAGAGAAAGGAAGAGAGCTCTAGCTTAGAAAAATATCAAATCCTTATAGTCAGTTTCCATGAAGTATCAAATAGAGATCAAATAGAGACCAAATAGAGGCCAAATAAGACAAAGTATGACCCAAATAGTAAAGAATGAACTAGATTATCCCTTCGATTCTTTATAGAGGTTATGATGTGAGATTGAGTCCCAAGAGTGAGTTAGAATAAGAAATAAGATAGTTTACTTAATTATTTTCCCTTATTGAGTGTTCTTATCTTTCATAATTACAAGTACAAGTGATTATGATAGTTACGAGATAGAGTCAGGTCAGTAAAGATAGACCTATTAGAACAGGTTATCTCTGATTTATGTTATATGATTACAGTCACATGTTTTATTGACTTTTGACCTTCTTGAGATGGTTGTATAGTTGTATATGATTATTCAATGTCTTTAGATGCTTTTAGATGAGTTTTCATATGGGATATATACATCTTTTATTCGTTTCCAGATTTTCAATTTTCTTAGAATAATTTCTAAACACTTTTAGAAATGAGTTTAGTTTAAAGTAGTTTTTTCAAAAAAAAATGCTTCGAATACTAATGTGTAATATTTCTCCTTCAGAGGGCAATAATTCTAGGGAGGGATATTACATAGAGATCTTTTTATTGCATCACCATGCAACGAAAAGGCAAAAATCTCTTTATCACACTGTGTGATAAAGAGAGTCTCTTTGTCATACCATTGTATGACAAAGAGATCTTTGTCTCTTCATCGCAGCATGCAACGAAAAAATCTCTGTCTCTTTGTCGTATCACCTTTGCCCATTGAGTCAAGAGAAGAAAGAGCTAAAGAGGATGTCGAATTCTAAAGTTGAAGAATGGGAGTGAAACTGTCATTTTTGAAAGTTATGAGAGGCGACTGTAGTTTAAAAAATATAAAAACCCTAGGTTTGAGGTGAAAATGTTACTTTTCAACGTTTACAAACTTTAGATAAAGGTGAAATTGTTAGTTTTTAAACCTTAAGGGAAAAAGATAATGAATTTTATATCTTTTTAATATTAATAGTAAAAAAACCATTTTACCCTTACTTCTAATAGAAAAAATTAACATAAGTTGGGTCATAGATGTAAGTTTGGATTTTTTAATTGTTGTGGGTGTGATTTTGAATTTGAAATAAAACTTGGTTGGAAAATAGTCTTTTGCCCCAAAAACAATGACAACATAGGTGTAGGTATAAACAATTACCATATAGGTATAGGATTATCATTAAAACTTTACTTTGTTGAATTTTATTGACAAATTCATCTTACAAATATAAATATTGTTTCTTGTATATGTATGTGTAATAAGGATCGATATAGAAAGATAGAAACGACAAAGGGTGACATAGTATGTAGATTGGTGTAATGTCATAGTACTTACAACTATTGTAGTTTATTAACCAAGAAAATTTGATTGTAACACGAGATTAAGACCAAGACATAGATTCACTTTTCTCTTAGAATATACAATGTAAGGGAGACGTTAAAAAGAATTATTAACATTCCCTCAGTACAATTAATAGATAAATCATCTAAATGGGTGGAAAGAAAATCAAAACATCATCTTGAAAGTTCATTTGTATTAACAATGTAACACCCTTGGGTACACGTCAGGGGTATTTTGGTCATTTTCACTTACTTGTATTTGATTCTGTATTGAGAATGATTAAGGATAAAATTTGATTTTGAATTTTGGCTTGATGTATAATCATGCATGGTTAGTGCATGCGCGTACATCAGCTTATCACATGGATAAATCTATGAATATTACCATGTTTATGAACTTAATAGATGTACACTAATACGTTCTTAAAGCACACGACCATACATGATGTTTTTAGTGAAAACCTATTTAAGGATGTATTTTGAAGGCTGATGGTATTTACTTGGTTTTATATTGATCTCACCAGAAAACCTTATAGAGAAGGAGAGAGTTTTAGCATGGAGAATCATCCAATAGTTGTGGTGAGGACTTTCGATTGGATTAAGGGTTTTTGGTAAAGTACAATACTTCTTTATTTACATTTTTTCGAGCTTCTCTGGTTCACTGTAATGAGCCAACTTTGCTCTCTTTGATTTTGGCATGGTATCAGAGCAAGGTTCTGAATTGCTCTATTTTATTTTAATCTTTATTCAGTTCCAAACAAGGCAACCCGTCCCATTAACCTACACAAAAGAAAATCCAAATTAGATGGAGCTAATCAAAACAACACCCGTCAATCGTATATCACTGGAATCCACCGCTGAAACATCAATGGTAAACCAAGGTTCACAACAAATGCTAGCTTTTCACTTGATTCCTACAAACAAAAATAAACCAGAGCCTAAAGATTTATGTTTCGCCATCAGATGGACCATAACTCATTCTAATATAACAAATTTTAAGTGGAGTTGAGAATTATGCACAATGGGCTAGAGATTTTAGAAGGGCACTCATTGTAAAGGACAAAATTGGGTTCGTTGACAATACTATACCTATGTCGTCTGAACCCGACCTTGCCCAATTTTGGTTATGATGTAAACCCTTGTTCAAGCCTGGATTAGTAACTGTTTGACTGAGGAAATCGTAGCAGTCTACCACCTATAGAAGATGTCGACGAATAATGAGGATTCATCAAAGATATGTATGGAACTTTAGATCTTGTTAAGATCTATAGCATTTAACAAACTCTTATCGAGATCTAACAAGAAAATCAAAGTGTCATGAACTATTTCAATAAACTTTCCGTTGCATGGAATGAGCTCGACGCTATCGAAGAGTCAATCATTACACCACCAAAAATTCTCAGATAGATCCAACGCGTAAAAGAACGAGAGAGGCTGACTCGTTTCCTGATAGGGCTGAATGAGGGGTTCGTCGCTTTCAGAACTCACATACTTACCTTTACAAAGGCGTCATCACTACGAAGAGCATATCATCTGGCCGTTCAAGATAAGAGTTAGAGGAACATTAGGTATGATGAAGAGAAGGGACCTAATGCTCTTAACGCTTATCAAAGAAAACAGGTGACTGGAGAAGATAAGAATGAATTAGGGCTACAACAAGGATTTAATTTATATGGCAGGATGAATAGACAAGATGAACCCAAGCGATCCAACGGCTCATATTCACCCACAACATAAAATCAGATTAGAACCCAGATTGTTAACAATTTTTGTCAAGCCCCAAATTGTTTTAATAGTTACAATCAACCCCCCAAGCAAAAGGGAAAATTATATTGTGACTATTGCAAACGACGTAATCACACCAAAGATACTTGTTGGAAGCTGCATGATCATCCTGGATCTAGCAAAACAAAGGCAAAAGGGCCCACAGTAAATCAAACTACTTCAACCAGTCTAGAACCTAAAATAAGACTCTTATCTGAACAATGTGATCAACTAATTCAACTTCTAAATCAGATACTAAGAAGCAATGACACCCCTACTTCTTACGCAGGTATAATTTCGTGCTTAAATACTTTTATTTCTCCAGATGTTTGGATAATAGATTCAGGGGCTAGTGACCATAAAATAGGTTCCCCAGAATTCTGTACCAATACAAAATATCTGTCTCCTCCAACACCTATTAAATTACCTAATGGGACCACAACTTAAGCCACACAAATAGGAGATGTCCAATTAGATAAGCTTAAACTAAAAAATGTCCTTTGTATACCCACATTCTGTTTCAATCTCATCTCAGTATCTAAACTATGCACAGACAACAAATGTGTAGTAACTTTTTTACCTACTATATGTGTATTTCAGGACCATTCGATTGGTAATCTGATTGGCTTAGGTAAAGAACAACATGGGCTATACTACTGGATATTGAACCCCAATACATTTCCTTTATTAAATAAAAATTGTATTACTCCTCCCTATTGTAATACAAATCAAATTAATAAAGTGTCATTCATTTCCCATCAAAGATTAGGGCATTCGAGTACTATCCCACATCCAAGTGTCTCATTTGTCCCCTTGCTAAGCAAACTCGCATTACCTTTCCACAAGTACTTCTACAACCACAAAACCATTCCAATTGATATATTTAGACATTTGGGGACCTTATAGTACACCTAATTATAATGGATCTAAATATTTTCTTACCATAGTAGATGACTTTTTATGTGCCACAATGTTGTACCTCATGAACTCAAAAGCCCAAACACACTTTTTTTTTTGAAATTTGTATCCATAGTCCAAACTCAATTCCATACCAAAATCTAACAAATCCGAACAGACAATGCAAAAGATTTTTTTAACCACATCACCACTACCTACCTTGACTCTCAAGGAATTTTATATGAAAGTTGCTGCCTTTACACACCATAATAGAATGAGATTGTGGAATGAAAACATAGACATTTATTAGAAGTAGCTTGCGCCCTCAAACACCAATCCAAAATTCCACCTAAATTTTGGGGAGATTGTATGGTCACGACAACCTATCTGATCAACAGAATACCAACCAAGGTTTTGGGTGGTAAAACACCTTATGAACTTCTCTTTGGTAAGAAACTAGACATCAAGAACTTAAGAGTATTTGGGTGTCTCTGCTACTCCACCAAACTTCAGCAAATAGACAAATTTGACACCTAAACAACTCATTGTGTATTCATAGGATATCTTTCATTACAAAAAGGATATCGTCTATATGATATGGCTGCAGATAAATTCTTCATCAGTAGAGACATCATGTTTCATGAAGATATCTTTCCTTTTGCTGATGAGATTAAGTACATGACATTCACCAGTTCACCACCGATGACACATACTAAATTCCTTAAACAAGAGTATGATGTAATCCCATTGTCTTGCAACACTGGCAGTATATTAATAGGATCTGATTCTACACAAAGGCACAGAGCCTGCATTAGTCATATCTCTAAACATTATGAACCTAACTCATACTTAGAAGTAGTTCAATTACCTCATTGGTATCAGACGATGACAAAAGAACTAGAAGCTTTGTACCTCAACAAAACCTAGGATTTAGTACCGCGACCATCTCATAGGAAACCCATAGGTTGCAAATGAGTCTTCAAGATAAAAAATTGGGCTGATGGTTCCATTGAACATTATAAAGCTCAATTGGTTGCAAAAGGGTTCACTCAGCAGGAAGGACTTGATTACTAAGAGGCTTTTTCACCTATCAGCAAATATGTTACAATTCGCACACTACTTACTATTGCAGCCTCTTATGACTGGTCTCTTCATTAGATGAACGTTCACAATTCCTTTCTTCATGGGGACTTAGATGAAGAAATATATATGAAAGTCCTACCAAGAGTTCACAAACAAGGGGAGAATCTTGTATATCGACTGCGAAAGTCCTTATATGGCTTGAAACAACATCCCAACAATGGAACACCAAAATTACAGAAGCATTGATCAAGCTAGGTTTCAAACAGTTAAGACATAATTATGCCTTATTCATAAGAAGACAAGGAAATTCATTCATATGCCTCGTGGTTTATGTGGATGATATCCTTATAACTGAGAATTAAAATTACTCGATCTATAGATGGAATTGTCCTCAGCCAAAGGAAGTATGTAATACCCTCAGGTATATTTCAGGGGCAATTATGTCTTTTTACCCTGTTTTGAGATTTTTCTCATTTTAAATATATATATGTATGGGTGTGTTTTTATATATATATATATATATATATATATATATATATAAATGCAAAAAGTCAAAAAGGGGAAAAAAAAATAGAAGGAGATAAGATCAAGGGGAAAAACAAAAGGCAAAACCAAGACTTTTCATCATTTTCGTCCATATTCCAGCAGCCTCCAGCAGCCACCATTCTTCATACTTTTATTTGTTTTCTTGAAGAAAATAAGGAAGGATTGGAAGGAGTTTGGAAGAAAAGAAAGAAAAGAAAAGAAAAGGAAGCACTTGGAAACTTTGGTAACCAAAGATCTCCTTCCTTCTCCTTTCATCTATGTTTATATACATGTTATGTGAATGTGTTAGTGTGTTTTGGTATTGATTTAAAGTGATCTTGGTGATAAAGGAAACAAAACAAGGAGAAGGAAGCCAATTTACAAAGATTTGACTTGAAACAAGATAAGGGATATCATCCTTGATATGTCACATGTTTTAGACTTTTGGTTCCTTAGATCTATGTTATAAATGTTGATTTTGATGTTGAGGAATATTGTTTTGCTATTTGGGATGTCTATGTATGTGATTTTGTTCATGGCAGAAAGTTGCATAATATTTACAGTTTTTGCCACTGAGTTCGTCCCATGTTTTGGCTGCCTTATTTGATGAATTATGAGTGCTATTATATCTTTTTGGAAAGCTCTTTGAATGATCTTTCCAATGATATATAGCTTGTATGAATTAGAGATCATTTGGACTGTTAAAGATTGTATAAACCGAAAGGACTGCTTTATCAAATAAACAGGGGAGGCAGTTTTTGCCACTAACTTTATCTGCTGTTTTGACTGCCTGATTGAATGAATTATGAGTGCTATTATAGCTTGTTGGAAAGATCTTTGAATCCTCTTTTCAACGATATAAAGTTTGTATGAATTAGAAACCGTTTGGGCTGTTAAATCGTATGAAAAGAATGCTGCCCTGCTAAATGTCTGTTCTGTGAACAGTATGTCGTAATTTTATCACTGAGTTTAGCTCACGTTTTGACTGCCTTATCTATTGAATTATGAGTATTATTATAGCTCGTTGGAAAGATCTTTGAATCCTCTTTTCAACGATATATAGCTTGTATGAATTAGGAACCGTTTGGAATGTTAAATTGTATGAAAAAGAAGGTTGCCCTGTTAAATGACTGTTCTGTGAACAGTGTTTCATAATTCTGGGCAAGAAAGAAAGAAGGAAAGAAAGAAAGAAAAGGAAGAAGGAAAGAAAGGAAGGGAAAGGAAAGGAAAGGAAAGAAAAGAAGAAAAGCAAAAGAAAGAAAAACAAGAAAAAGAATTTGGGGCTCAAGATTTAGGGGTCGTCCCAAGAGTAATGTCTGGTGTTTTATGAATAAATTTAAATGGAAGTAAAATAAGTAAGATATAAGACCCGCATGCATGCTATAAACTATGAAGGGGCACTTTACACTACACCGCCCGTAGTAGGGCACGTCCGTAGTAGGACATAGACCCCTAGTAGGGTCCGCTCGCAGTAAACATGCTCACAGTAGAGCTCAATTCAGATTCAGAAATAGTGTAGTGAAAGAAAAAGAGCTTGAGCTTAGAAAAGTGCCAAATCCCTATAGTTAGCTTCCAGAAAGTATTAAATAGACACCAGATGGGACAAAGTATGACCCAAATAGTAAATAGTGAACTAAATTATCCCCTCAATCTCTTATAGAGGTTAGGATGTGAGGTTGAGTCCCAAAAGTGAGTTAGAACAGGAAAAAAAGATAGTTTACTTAATTTTTCCCTTTACTGAGTGTTCTTATCACTCACTCCCTTTTCTTTCCTGATTGCAAGTACAGGTGATTGAGGTAGCTGCGAGGCAGGGTCAGGTCAGCGTAGGTAGATCCGGCTGGAGCAGGTTATCTCTGGTTATATTACATGCATACAGTGGCATGTTTTTATCGACTTTTGACTTTTTGAGATTATGATACAGTTGCATATGATTACTCCTTGTTTTCAGATGCTTTCAGATGAGTTTTCATATAAGTATATACATCTTTTGTTCGCTTCCAGATTTTCAGTTTTCTTGGAATACTTTCTAAACACTTTTAATGATGCATTTATTTTAAAGTATTTAAAAAAAAAAGAAAAAATAGATGCTACGAATATTAATTCGTAACATTTCTCCTTCGATGGATAGTACTTCTAGGGAGGGATGTTACAAAGTATGCCTTGGAGTTAATAACAGACACTGGATTATCTGCCTACAAACCAATTATAATCCTAGTAGAACAAAAGGTCAAACTCACCAGTCAAGAGTATGATCATAATAGTGAAACAGTAAAAGACACATCACTACAAGATCGTCTCAAATATCAATGACTAATGGGATGATTGATCTATCTCACAATGACCAAACTAGACATTAGTTACACGATTTAGATCCTTAGTTAATTTATGCATACACCAAAGTAGTCTCACATGGATGTAGCCTTAAAGGTGATTAAATACCTAAAAGGATGTCCAGGTCTAGGGTTATTATTCCCTCAAGATAAAAACCTGAAAGTAACGGCTTATTGTGACTCAGACTGTGGTACATGTCCCATGATAAGGAAATCATTGACAAGCTTTTATGTAAAACTCGAGGATTCACTTATCTCATGGAAAACGAAGAAACAATCCACTATCTCTTTCTCTTTAGCTGAAGCAGAATACCAGGCAATGGTAAAAACTACTTGTGAAATAATATGGATTCGTGTTCTATTAGAGGATCTGGGCGTGACAATCTCAAAACTAGTTGAACTTTACTATGACAATAAGGCGACAAAGGATATCTCTACTAATCCAGTCTTTCATGAAAGAACTAAGTATATAGAGATCGTTTGTCACTTTGTAAGAGACAAGATACAAGAAGGATTAATAAAACCTTACCATATTCGAACCATAGAACAATTAGCTGACATATTCACCAAACCCTTGGGATCAAGATAACATTTTTACCTTTTACACAAGCTTGGAGTTTATGACATCTACAAACCACAAGATTGAGGGGAGTATTGGAAACTATATCATATCATATCCTTGGAAATCATGCATTATCCCTGAAAATTATATCCTAGATTATTAGAAATCACATCCCTAGAAATCATGTTTACATTGATGAGCAGATTATTTTCTTCCATTCAAAGCACAACTCTTTTTTATACAAATCTTATGTTACCAAAGACAGAATAGTGTTTACAGTATATAAGTCATTGCATGTAAAGATTGAATATACAAGAAATAGAAAAACAATAATTCTTCATTTACATTTTTCTGAGCTTATCTGGTTCACTGTAATGAACCAACTTTGCTCTATCTGATTTTGGTAGTTGACATTACATGTACAGTTTCTTTAAGAAGTATTGCTTTTTCCTTTTTTTTTTTTTTTCCCTTTAATTTGTAAAAGATTGATTCATATTAATGTGTGTGGACGCTGGTAGTTTGTTCAATTAATGTTAAAATAGGATTGAATTGAATTCAAGTGTAAACATTGGTGTATATGATCTGGTTTGGGTCAATTAAATCAAACTGAAAAAAAAAAAGATAAAATCTTAAACTAAGCCAAATTATTGTGTATTTTAAATCAAATCAAACAGAATTGAGAGTTTGTGTATTCAAATTAGATGTAGATGACAATGAAAAACTCTTAATGCGTCTATTGATAATTTTTTAATAAAATTATATGTATAATTTTATGTATAAATAATTATATATCACAATATAATTAGATATTTTTTTTTTAATTTTTAACTATTTAATCAAAATTTCTATTTTTTTAATATATATATATATATATATATATATATATATATATATATATATATATATATATTTAGCAGTGAACGTAATTTAAAAGATTAAGATATAAAATTGTTATTATGTTTTCATTATAGTTTATACATCTTATTTTTTCTATATTTAGTGCTCATTTTATATTTTGTATTGTTATGTTTAAGTATTTATATTTTTTCTATACAATCTTATTAATTTTTTTTTAAAAATATTTTGCATTATTATGTTTAAATATAATTTGTACGTTTCTATGCGTAGACTTCTTGCATGGAAATGAATTGGAAAATATACTGTTGTGGAACATTTATATCTTTAATTCAATATAATTTAGGTCAAAGCATTTATTCTTACTTAAAAGATTATTTTTTCCTTAAAGTTACTCCCTTTTATCCTTGAAAATTTTGAATATTTATTATTATGTTAAAATTCATTATTAGAGTTAAAGATTTTTTCCTTCTCTTAGATTAAAGATCTAACAATTTTCTCTCACTTATAATTTAAAAAATAACAAATTCTCTTATAGGTTTTGAAACTATCACTAGAGATAGTAAGGTTTGTCATCTCCAGTCGTCTTTATCCTTGATTTCTCTCCCTCTCTTCAATGAACTTATTGGTCTCTCTTCGTCCTTTAAAAGAAGACGATTCGTCATCTTCAACAAAAACGATTCATCATCTTCGACGAAAACGATTCGTTGCTTTCATTTGAGACAAAAATAATTTTATCTTTATCTTTGTCTAGACAGTCAATGATGGAGGGATAGAAAAGCTGAGAGGAAGAGATAACGTGGCCGAAGATGATGAACTTCATCATCTTTTGTGATAGTTTCAAAACTTTATGAGCAATTTGTCACTTTTCAAAACTTGAGTGGGGGGAATTTGTCTCTTCTTACTTGGATATCAAGTATCTTATATCATATTTTGTTATCACATTCAATTTGAATTAATATATTGTTAATATATTTTATGTTCAGTTTGAATTAATATGTTTTAAATTAAGGGAAAAATATGATAATTTTTTTTAATATTTTTAATTAAATAATATTTTACTTTTAATCCTAATAATAAATTTTAACAAAAGGTGGATATTTGAGTTTTTCAAACATAAAAAATAAAAACTTAAAAAAATAGTAATCTTTGGATGGGAATAAATCTATATGCGTATAATTTATATCAAACATATAAAATATATTTTATTTGAAAAAAAAAAAACAATTATATATACATATATATTGCAAAATGATTTATAATTTGCAACTCAATCCCAAATCACAAATTTCAAATAATTTGGTTCGACGTGATAGTTTAACCATTTTATGTATACCTCTACTGGACAAGATTTGAATATTTAATGGCCAAAGGACTATTTCACCCCCAAGTTTAAGTTTCATCCCAAAATTACACCAATGAGATTTGAAAAACCCAAAATTCAATACATCTGTTAAAAATCACAGTTATAGTTAAAGGTAAAATAATTATTTAATAAAAAATTTTAAAAATCTAAAGTTTTGTTACATTCTCCCTTGTAACTTGAAAACTCACAATTAAACCCCCACCTGAAGTTTGAAAAATCAAAATTTTCCCCCTAGGGTTTGCAAATCATGGTCAGAGTCATCAGAGATGGCCATCTCTGGTGGCATTGGCTCTCCCTCCAGGCTCAACTCTCCCTGTCGATTACTTCCCAGCCACTGACGTAGGCTATTTCCTCTAACGAAGTCGAAATCATCTTTGTTGGGATGTCTTTGCCTCAGATATAGACGATCGTCTTTGTCTGAGATGAAGATGACTATCGATGGTCTCAGATCGCCACGTCGTCTCTGTTTGAGACTACCAACAGTCGTCTTTGTCAAAGGAAATACCTTACACCGGTGGCCAAGAAGTGATCGATAGAGAGAGTTGAGTCAAGAGGGAGAGCAAAGTCCACCAGAGATGGCCATCTCCGACAAGTCCGACCATGATTTGCAAACCGTAGGGAGAAAATTTTGATTTTTTAAATTTTAGGTGGGACAACTGTGAGATTTTCAAGCTGAGAGACCCCAAATATAATAAAACTTTAGTTTTTTTTATTAAAAGACAGTTTTACCCTTAATCATAACTAAAATTTTTAATGGATAAATAGAATTTTGAGTTTTTTAAACCTTAAGGATGTGTCTTTAGGATAACACTTAAACTTGGGTGGGAAGTAGTCCTTTGGCCTATTTAAAATCGGGCTAAGAATGTTTACCGAAGCCCGTATAGGCCCCATTTTGTTAGGGTGATCCAATAACAGTCTCAATCCGATTCAATTCCCCAAATTTATAATAAATAAAATCGAAATAAAAGTTTAAATTCGACAAAATTCTGTATCAAGTTATCGTCTGATTGCTACAACAAAATACTCTGCAATCTGTTGTTTTAGAGGACAAGATCTTCTTTTCCGTCGTGCCCCCACCGCTAGCAGCCGCTGCTACTACCGCCATCGATTCGACACCATTTTCTCTCTTACTCTTAAGCTCACGCCCTATATCTTTCAAGGATCTCTTATTTTTAGGTACTGTTTTGTTTCTTGTTTGCCCAATCGCATGTGCATGTTTATATATAAAATGGGTTAATGCTTCTCACTTAGAATTGAGGGAAAATTTCAATACAAGTAATCACTAGGCTGTCAATACCTTAAGCTGAGTAACTGTTTGATAAAAAGTTCTCACTCTACTTTATTAGTGTAATTGAGGACTTTTTGAGTTAGATTTTAGGCCAGATTTTTTAAGTTTGTTGTCTTTTTGTTGAGTCATGCGAAGAATAAGACATGGGTTTATTTATGTGAAGAGATATTTCATATTTTCCTTTATTGTTTACGGTGGGATGCATTAGAGTTAGGACTATAAATAAGTATTTTATGATTGCCAGAAAGTGATTTCAGGTGTTTCTTAGATATTGTTTTCTTTTTTTTTTTAAATAGTTTAGGACGAATTGTTAGACAGCATCATATACATGGGATGTGATATTATTTCAAGTCTGTTTTAGGCTGAACATCTGAACAAAGCCTGAAGGCTTTATTTATAGGGCAATGTTATATGTACACACTTTTGGTACACAATTTGGATACATAATTGTATGTCATTGTTTATTATGTGATTGAGTGTTACTTTGTCTTTAATTCAAAATCATCTGATTACATGATGACACATTATTTGTGTATCGAAATTATATACTAAAAGTGTGTATGCATAGTTTTATTATTATTTATAACTAGTTTGAACACCACAAATGAGGCCTGAACTGATTAAGCTTTTTTGTTTCTCTTATTGGTTTGTTGTTTTGTGTTCACTACAATTTCTTTCTGTTGATATTTAATTTTGGTTCACAAATATTTGAATTTTTGTTCTGCACTAGGACGTGTGAAGTGCAGAGAAGAAAGAAAAATGTATAAGAAGAAGCACAGTAGAGACATGGAGACGGAAGAGGAAGAGATGGACTTCAGGAAAATTATGAAAGACATAGAATTTTTGGGTAATTTTACTTTGATTTCACCTTAATCTCTGTTTTCTTTATAATTGAGGAGATATTTGTGTGTGGATTATTAAATATTGTTTGTATGCATTCGTTGATTCTAGTCGATACTGTTTGTATTGGAGTCTCTTTTTTTTTTTTTTTGTGTGTGGTCAATATAGTATGTAAAAAAATGAATTTTTATGAGAGTTAAAAGCAATTAAGTATTTCAAATATTTAGTTTTGAATTGACTTAGTGGGAGGAAAGCTTCAGAGTTAGGGAGAGAGAAAGGTACAATATCAAAATTGAATTTTATTAGAGTGATAATTATGAATTCTTCTTGGAATTCCTTTGCAATGCTTTCTTGAAGGAAGTTTGTTTTATTGGGAAGTACATTATAGGAGTATCATTATTAGTCCTAGTGTGCTTGAAAGGAACTAATTTTGTTTTTGAAGCATTATCAGATTTTAAGACATGCATGGGGAAAATAGGTTGATCTAATGATACTACTTTTACTTTAAGTTTCATTATGAATGGAAATTTAGTGGAAAGAAAAATTTGATGTGAGTGAGTGGAATTTACTAAAGAACTGTGCTCTTATAGGATGGGATATTGTTTCTCTGACATAGCAGTACTTGAAGCACATTTGCCTGCTTCACTTGCCTCAGCTTGAATCTTCTGTTCCAGATTTTATCATTGGTTTGTTTTTGGGTTTTCTTTTTCTTTTTCTTTTTTTTTTTTTGGTCATTGGGCTTAGAGATTGGGACTCTTGCACGTAAATTAGGTTCACAACTGCACATGAAGAAGATATCGTGGGAGTTCAGCCCCTGTGGCAATTCAAAACAAATCTTAGTCTTCTTATCTTTGCAGATCATAGCCATCCTGTACTTCCCTTCGAAGATTTAATCTTCAAAATGGAAGGTTTTTTAAAGTTGAGCATAAGTTGAAGTGATCATTTGAGTCCTGGCTAGCTCCCTAGCCAGGAAGAGGAACTATGAATCAAGAAGTGGTTGGCGAGCTGGAAGGATGGGATAGATCTTAAAAAGTGATGCCGATCTCAACTGGTAGATGAAAGAACTATAAAAAGGAGAGAGGGGAACTCTTTTGGTGGGTGGCGGGCTGAGTAAATCAATTAGTGAGCACAAATAATTAAGCTGTAGAATTAGTCTTTGGATCTTGCACTCTGACAGTCATGGTTTGATTTTCTGGATGTGAAGAATTGCTGTGGCTTTTGACAATGAGAACTCTTGACTGTTTTGTTTGTGTTTGCTATGAGATACTGTAATCAATTTCATCCCATGGTTGTGTTTGTTCTTTTATTTTGTTTTGGGTTATCCCATCATGGAGACAATGCATTAATGTAAGTTGGTAGTTGTTTTGTTAACTTTGACATTTTGCTGTCTAAGGTTCCTCCCACGTGACATGGAAGGAGAGGAAAGAACTAGAGAACAAAAGGGTTGTATCTTTAGGTGGAAAGGTAAAAAAATAAAATAAAATAATGTTCTTTAAAGCCCTATACACTATGATGCAAGTTAATTTCTTATTAAATATTTCATTCTTGCTTGCTCTTCACATAGCCTCCGAAGAAGCAGAGACTTCCATTAAGCGTAGCTCGAGTACCCATGAAGAGACAAAAGGAAAGAGAACAGAAGCTGCAAGAAGAGGTGATTGATTTCTTCACCCTTCTAATGGTTTGTTGTAACATTTGATGCATTGTACTGACAACCGTGGTTTTTAGAGGGCAATTCTTGGACGATTTGGAGGGAAGTTTGCTGGCCCGAGAAAACCAATGGAGAAGCGCAGAACTGAGGATAGGGTGCTTAAGTCAACTGAAGGTCATTTTAAAAATGGTATACTTGATGTGAAGCATCTGTTACGTGGAACCCCATCTAGAAACAATGATCTCAATACACCTGTGCGTGGCAAAGGGAAAAAGAAAGGAAAGGGAAAGAATCACCATGGTAAGAAGAAAGGTGGTAATAAGAAGCGCCATTGAGCACATCAAACTCATTGGGAATCAACGGTAGGGAACTTGGCTTCTTGGAGGAAAATTAAGATAGTTACTGTAACGACTGATTAAGTTTTCATAAAATACTAAGTATCTCCTTAACCTTTAAGGGGCGTTTGGTTTGAGTAATATTTTATTACTAAAATAGAAAGATTATCTTGAAGATAGATTACTTAGAATATTACTGAGTATAAATTATTACTATGTTTGATAAAATTTGTTAGGTATAAATAATTATTGTATTTGGTTAAAGGTAATACAAGATTACTAATAAATTATTTTACTTAAATGCCTTGAATATAATTATTTTTAAATATTTTAAAATTATTTATCATATTAATTAAAAATAAATTTATTTTTGTCTCAAAAAATTAATAAATAATAATATAATTATAATAAAATCAAGATTACCTTGGTAATTTTTAAATACCTAAGGTGAAGGTGATAATCAGATTATTACCTATATTATCTGTCACATCAGCATTGGTAATAGAAGATTACTGTACTCTTTTATTACTGACAAACCAAACAAAGGAATAAAAGATAGATTATCAAGGTAATCTTAAAAATTAGAAACCAAACGCCCCTTTAGTTTAGACTAGGATAAACTAGAAATGACTCTCTTTGTAACGTTATGCAAAGTTATTAAACTGTAACGTTATGCAAAGTTATTAAACGACACAATTATCTCAATTTTCTTCTGTAAATTGCCATTGAATTGTGAAAAAGAAAAGCATATGGATTTTAAAATCATTGGTATAGATTGATGGTTGCGATCACTTGAATAACTAAGACAAATGTCACCATAATGATTGTTTTATGGGATAGAAGGTTTATGTCTTCTGTTCTAAAATTTTACCATAAAAAATTTGTAGTTGTTAAAGGCGAAAAACATCCAAAAACGACGAGGGTTCTTATTGCCTATGCAAAAGAAGAGAGGTAAAAGCATTGTTTACGGATAAAAAATGATTAAAAAAATTAATAGAAACTTATCACTTAAATGTCA
Source organism: Mangifera indica (assembly GCF_011075055.1). NCBI lineage: Eukaryota > Viridiplantae > Streptophyta > Magnoliopsida > Sapindales > Anacardiaceae > Mangifera > Mangifera indica. Next base: position 18,117,948 of record NC_058139.1, on the reverse strand, counting down.
AAGTATACTATTTTAAATAAAGTCGTAAAAATACAAAGAGATATTAATATAAAAAAACAGATTAAAATTTTTTAATTTATATAAACTTTTATCAAGTATGTATTTCAATTGAAATTCAATTCTTTATTTTCATCGTTGAATGTCACATCTAAAAATTCAACTCACAGTAAATGAATTATAAATACAAGAATTATAAAAATAAAAATTTTAAGTTTATATTTATATTATTATGTTTGATTTTAAAAATAAGTTTTTCTAGAGTTTTTTACTTCTTCTAAAACACAAAAAAAACGTGTTTAAATTGTGCTTTTAAATTTTTACTCGTCTTATATATCTAGAAACGTTTGAGTTATTGCCTTAAGGAGTCTCTCACTTATGCGAGCTTTTAACAACCATGTGAGAATTTGTTAAAGTTGTTGGATATGATTAGATGCTTTTCCGGTCATTGAAACAAAACTCATTTCTCTCTCTTTGGCAAAAGCTTGAGGACAAACAATTCAACGAAATGAGCAATATTTTCTAGGAAAGTAGTTTTAATCATAATATAACACAACTATTAGGGTGCAAGCAATCAGAAAGAACAAAATGCTTCCTTTGATGAACGAAAATGATGTAAGAATTGATTTGTTCGAAGTATAGAAGTAACTGTTTCTGTAAGAGAATACAAGGTATGATCTTTTGAGATGATGCACTTTCCATTGACTTAAACAGGGTGATTCTGCCTCAGAATATCAGCAACGTAAATACTTGAACACACTAAATTCTTCTTAACAAATTCCAAGCACTGGATCCATAGCTTCACATTACTATTATTCCTTTATTATGTGTGCGTGTGTATACTAGTATGCATATTTTGAATAGGCCTCATGAATCAAATATCTTCTCCCTTAGTTGTAACGTTGATCAAATATTAAATACATCTACTACCAAATTATATCTTGGAGGCATCGGCTGTTACCCGGCTCAATGCAATGGCTGTCTTGGAACCAGATGGACGACCCAAGTGTTTGCTGATGAATTCACCAACTGACAGGAGCTTTGTCAGATCAACATTGGTTTGTATACCAAGCCCGTGAAGCATATATACCACATCTTCCGTAGCCACATTTCCAGAAGCACCCTTAGCATATGGACACCCACCTAAACCCGCAACAGAAGAATCCACTGTGCTAATCCCCATCTGTGGTGACATAATTCAAAAGTTAATAAAATTAACATCAGTTTCACAAGATAAAAACATGATGATTCAGTACAGAATATCATCAAAATCAAGTGAAAAAGAATGTGGCTTCATCTCTAAAGAATTTAGGCCAATGCAAATGAACATTTGGTGATCATTAGGTAAGACCGATCAACCAGATTAGATCATCTATAATGATAAGATTGGTTCTATTATGGCTTACTTGTAGGGATACTAAAATATTAGGAAGAGATTGTCCATAAGTGTCATGGAAATGAACAGCGAGCTTCTCAACAGGAACAACGGCCATAACAGCTTCAAGCATGGGAACAATGGTACCTAAGCCATAGAAAAGAAAGAAAACAAAAATGAAATTAAATTCTCCAACACCTGAACCCATTCATCAGAAAGAAAAATACTCATGTCTAATATCTGGTACAGGTGTAGTCCCTCTCCCTGTTTCCATCCCTCTCCCCACCCAGCCCCCCCAAAAAAACAAAAAGTTAAAAGAATACTTTCCAATAAAAGAAAGTCCCAAGAACAAATTGACACTAGTCACCCTCTTATTTAATTCCAAAATAATTTTGCAGAGAAAAACGATTGGCAATTTCAAAAGTTACCTGGTGTGCCAACTCCAATTGTATCACCAAGGGAAATCTCAAAGCAGCCCATGTCATGAAGTTCTTTTGCTACGTATGCAACTTTGGATGGAGGAATCTCTCCTTCCACTGGACATCCGACAACACATGACACATATCTAAAAGGATTTAACCATTGTCCAGAATCTCAGACTCAGAAAAATTGATAAAGAATACAATACTTTTACAATATTTCAATGTAAATATGGTTTCCTTACAATGGGACCATTTATATGAGAACTACACCAAAAGATACAAAGAATAAGCATGCAAATTTATTAAAAAGACATAACAAGAACCATACAAAAACTTGACAGGATAGTCTTGAACATAAAGAATACTCACCAATAGTTTATAAAAGTACATAAAATATTCTTGGAAAGGGAAAGAAACAGATGGGTGGCCGGGGGTACGACAAAGGAAGCTAGAAGAGGAGGGAGGGAAAAAAAGACATACCCACGAACAGGTATTGACAGTTCTTTAGCTGCTAGAGTAACTGCACAATAACGAGTAAGACTCTCCTCAATGCTACAATTGACATTTGACTTTGAAAATGCCTCAGAAGCTGATGCAAAGACTGCAATTTCCTTAGCACCAGCTGCAACAGCAGCTTGAAAGCCCTGGAAATTGAGCCACTATTTAGAAAATTTCCAGACTGGCATAGCACTGCCAGGAATCATATGGATTTCTAGAGAATATAGACTGACTTTCATATTAGGTGTGAGAACAGGCAATCTAGCTCCCTCCAAATTGTGAGCTCCCTCCATTACATGTTTTGCATCTGCTAACTGCCGAAAAGGTAAAAGAATAGAAGCAATGCCAGTTATAAATAATTTAGAATGGGAATTAACATGGAGCTCTTACTTTCGTCAAACAAGAAATAGTTTTCAACAGCTATAAGTCTCATGAGATTCAATTTGAATGAATAAGACACTCATATAGTCAACAGTAAATAAATATTTTCATAAATATATACAAGAATTATACATGAGTCTGTACAGATAAGAGAGAGAGTTAATTTCATGAAGGCATCAATGGTTTAACCAGGGAATATTTTGGCATCCACCAATAAGTTGCATAATGAGATTGCATTGTTCACAATAAGGGAAAAAACAAAAGAAAGAAAGTTGCACAGCAACCTAGAACTGGAATCAAGATTACCTGAGGAACCCATTTCGGAGATACAAAACTTGTAGCCTCAACAACAGACAACCCACAGGACACAAGTCTACGAATCAGTTCCACCTTTACAGAGGTAGGTACAGTATTCTTCTCATTTTGCAATCCATCCCTAGCACCAACTTCTACTATCTTCACAAACCTTGGTATGCCTTTCAAAAACTGATTCATCCAAATAAAATAACATAATAAGAAATTTTAACATAAAAAAAGTATGAATAAAATTAACATTCACGAACGGGAAATCATGGAGTTTAGCCACTGAATCAATTGCATAACTCAGTACGGAAGAAAAACTAACTCAGAAATATCCTCACTGATTCGAGAAACTACCCTTATAAATTTGAAGCAAATATCTAAATTGCAGTTTTATCATGCTTATAAAATTACCTTATTTGTTATATCTCGTATGTCTTTATCATTACACTTGGAATTATATTTGTCATGAGTGCTTCCAAACATTATATAATTTCTCCCCAAGCTCTGTGTTCTTTGACCAACGGTGTCACCCTGGGGCATGTCCCTTGTATGCCTTTGCCATGGGAATGCATCCTGGGTATATTCATCACAATCATCACTGCAAATGACAGAAGTATTATTGATAACCAACAAATACAACTGATAAAATGATGATGACTTGCAAAAAACATATCAATCCAGAGGTGATAATTCATAGATATGAGAAGTTAACACGAGTTTGAGCTGCTATAAGATAAAAAGATTTTTACTTACCAAAAAAATAATAATAATAAAAGATAAAAGGATTTGGCAAAACTATAGAAACTCACCATGATCTTAAAGTAAAATTTCAAGAAATATTGATTCAAACTTTTTCTTTCGTTCTATAACCTAGAATTCTCCTTATTCTACTCTGCAAAATTTGAATTTAAAACTAGGGTCCGGTTGAACCCTAAGATCTTTGAAAAGTCAAAAAAAGGAAAAACACCTCTTGTCAATACGCCAGACAAGCGTCTCTGAAAAATCTTCCTGGACCTCGTAGTACCAAGAGCAAATTACAAGCCTAAAGAACCAATATTTTTACAAAAATATACAACTTTCCCCCAACAAGAGACAGAAAAACTTCAATTATCAACAAGGTATTTACAGTACAAATAGATCTACTAATGTGTTGCATACAATTTTACTAGTGAAGCCATCCCACATTGTCACAAAAAGATTTAATTTCCTAAGAAAAGAATGTTAAGATTTTAGGATGGCTAACTCACTCATAACTGTTGGAGGTGCTGCAACTCATTCCTTCGATCCAGCAGTTTCCCATTCCCATATGATCTCCACTAGGCCGGCAAGCGCTAGATGAAAACCTCTGAATCCTATCAATAGTTCTCATACTTGGCAATTTGTCAAAACCAAGTGGCTCCTCCAAACTCGACATGATCCTTGAAAGAACCACTGCACATTTACCAGAAACAGGTAAAACACACAATGACAACAAGCAGAACACACACACACACCCACAAAGAAATTCTAATCATAATAAAGCATTCACATACAACTATTAAATTGAAACCACCTAATTGCAGGGTACGTAGTTCAATCAAATAAACAAGCATACACCTAATAATCAATTAATAACTCCACAAAATTAAAAATTATCAAGACTTTTTGGTGGCGAAGAAAATTAGGCAAATTCAAAAAGCACAGTAAACAAACTAACTCTCACATTTTCATCGCCTTACTCATTCCATATATATATATATATATATATATATATATATATATATAATAGTTGAAATAATACACTTCATCTCAAACTGTAATTCTAATCATCTCTTTTTTATTTTCCGTCGGTTTCTCGGCAACTAAACAAAAAAGAGAATATACCAATAAAAATCAAACAATAAAAAAATACAAAAGAAAAAGAAAAAGACTGACCTGAGCAAAAAGATTAGGGTTTGAGAGAAAAATAATTCGAAGCAATAAATTCAAAAATAGGAAGGTTAGATAGACGGACAAGAAAGATGCGTGAAAAGAGTAGTTGATTATTGTACTTTACGAAGAGTGAGTTTTGTTATTTTGCGTACATTTTTTCATTTCATTGAATTTCTGACTTGAATTCAATCGCCTCAAAAGGGGGAAAGGTGGTCGTTGGTAGGAACTAGGTAGTGTTCAGTTGCCACCGTCTCCCATTAACTTTTACTTTCTTTATTTAATTATTCAGTAAATTATATTTTCCGTCCAAAGTTTCCCGGCAACTATTCTCAGTATATGAATTTTTTATCTACAAATTTTCACCGAAATTTTAACTAGGCAAAAGACTTTTCCCACCCAAGATTAGGTGTATTTCTAAACTTATATCTACAAAATTTTAAAATTTTAAATATTTATTATTTTTTTTAAATTTTTAATTAGGATTAAGGATAAATTATCATTTAATAAAAAAATTTAAAAAAAATATTAAAACAATTACCCTAAATATTAGGGGCTTAAAAAAATTATCCAATTTTGTTTAAGTAAAGTAAAAATTGCCTATTAACATAAAATAACCAAAATATGCTCGTATATAAATAAAACAAATTTATATCTCCACCCATATTTTCCCCTAAGTCACTGTTCCTATAATATGAGAAATCCCAAGTCTTTCCATGAGTTTCGGTGACAACTTTGATTTTTGGCATTTTGAGTGACATTTTTGACATTTTTCAACGACAAAAATGACAAAAAAAGTGAGTGTATCATCCCTTATCTTGTTTGAATCATTTTGATATTTAGATTTCACTAGTTAGACAAAGATTTTAGATGTTATTAGTTTAAGGTTTTTGATTTTGAACAATTGATTTTGTGGTTAGATTTTTGTTTGTTTTGGATGAATTAGTTTGGGGTAATTGTGTTTTAGTAGGTGTAGAATTATTTGTTGTTAAAATGGTCGTCATAAAATGAGATTTTAGTTTAGAAAATATGCTTTTTTATGCCAATATGTCAACCCAAGGAATCTCGAGTTTGATAAATATTCTCCAAGTTAGATCGATGCCACGAGGGAAGGGGGGAATACAATTTTTTAAACAATAACCATATCAACTGGTACATGGAGAACTTGAGAGAGGGGGAAAATTGCGGTTTTTTGAACAGTATCCCACAGGGGACCTTGGGAGAAGGGGAAAATTTTTATTTTTTAAATAGTGATACCTTTGGAAGGTGGAAAATGTGAGGTTTTTAAACATTTTGGAGTTGCGGGAAAAAGGAAAATTATTAAAAGGAAATTGATATTTTTTGTCTTCTAGGTGTATCAACATGTAATTTTTGAATTTTATGTCTGTTTTTTCACATTTTAGAGTTTTTCAATGTGTAGTTTTTGAATTTCATATCAGTTTTTCAAATTTTCTCATTTTAGGGTATTTTGCTGTGTACTTTTTAAATTTCAGATCAATTTTTCTATTTTTATTATTCTAGGGATTTTTGACTCGTAGTTTTTGAATTTCAAGTCTGTTTTTTTTTATTATTTAAGGTTTTTCGATATGTAGCTTTCGAAGGTTCACTTTTATTTTTGTTAATTTAGTTTTTTTACATGTAGTTTTTGAATTTGAACCTTAGAAGAACCACACCTCAAAAGCTAGTTATTGAGATGGGAGAGCCCAAGACTATATAAACCCCACACTAGTTGCCTATACTTTTCAATGTGGAATCCAAGTCTCATACCTCGCATTTGGGATCCTAACATACCACCACGCTTCACAGTCCCGATGCCCACGCAGGCTGGCTGTGCGCTAGCTCCCTACTAGCCCCGGGCGAACACTGCAATACCGACGTTATCACCCGTACCGCACAATTGTAACTGGGAGACATGGTGATGGCTCTGATACCAAATGATACGAACCTTAGGAGAACCACACCTTAAAAGCTTGTTTATTTTTCTCATGTCTTTTTAATGTGTAGTTTTCTAATTTTTGGCTGATTTTCAACTTTTTTCATTCTATAATAGTTTTTAAAAATTTTTGTGCTCTTTTGTATTTTTAATGCAGATGATAGACTAGATATACATTTCATATTATTTTCATATTTTATGCCTTTTTTTTTTTAATTCTCATCAACTTTGTTATGATAATAATTTATTTTTTATAGCAAGTTTCTCAAAACATAAAATGTAAGGACCCTAACGACGAATTGAGAATCCCAGATGAGGCATAACTCATTCACAGTTAAGGTTAGAAAGAGCGATGGGCTAAGTTGGGCCTTAGGCCTGCATAGTGACAAACCTTCTGATTGGGCCAACCTATGAAAAATTTAAGGCTGAAGGCCTGGCTAGGGCCTTAAACAGGTTAGCCCACGGGTCTCTACTTGGCTAGCTTATTAACTTCAATAAAAATTTTTTATCAAAAAATTTTTTAATTTTGTTTTCTTTTATTAGAAAAGATGTTAGGAAGTTAAATTATGATTAAAAAAGAAGACATATTTATTTATAGTAAGTGAGTTAAGTTCTCTTAATCAATCTCACCAATGTGGGATCTGAAACATAAGTTTGGTTGAACTTTCTACTTTACTTAACTTTTATTTATAGTGCATGAATGAAATGAGTGATTGTATTCTTTTAGATGTAAGACCTTTACACTTACACTTTCGCACTTTGTAAAAAGTCCCACATTTAAAAGAACAAAATCTTTCACTTTTTTCACCCGCTATAAATAAAAATTAAATAACATGTTCTGACCAAATTAAAATTTTGGTTATCTCATACATGTGAGATTGATCCAAAAAACTCAAACTCATTTTTTTAAGTCTAAAATTTTTATTTCTTATAAATATTTATAATTTTTATATTATAATTATTAATTAATTAATTGTATTATAATATAAATTTTTTAAATATTATGAATAGTAATTGGTTAGGCCAACGTATGGTCTTAAAACCTAGGCCTACAACCAGCCCAAAAGGCCCATGGATTAGGCTCGGTATACTATAGTGTTGGGTCAGGCTTATTTCTCATGTCTTGGGCTAGGCCTTCATTCGGCTCGCCCCAATTGCCACCTCTAGTTGAGGTTGTTTGAGAGGACATATTTTAGACATTTGCTTCGATTACCAGACATAAGATTTAGTAGAGTGTTTGTGCACTCTTTTATGTTGCGATAGATGTATCGGGGTTTTGGGAGAAATGAATTTTGGTTTAGGATTAATAAGGTTGACATGAAGTTTAGCCCATTTGAGTTTGCACTTATGACCGCGCTATCATTAAGTCAAATTGCTACCATTGCATCATATATTCCATGAGGTTTTAGAGAAAACATTCGAGAGACTTATTTTCGGAGATGTCAAAGCAATGTCATGATTTAGGGTGAGTTTGCTCGACGCGCCCAGAGAGGGATGACGATATCGACACCGTCAAAATGGCCTTGTTGTATTGCCTTTATATAATGTTACAAGGAAATAACAGATGAAAGAAAGTATTTGCAGAGTATTTCTAGTTAGTTGATCACTTTGATAGTTTTAATTCATATTTGTGGGGTGTACCAATATGGGATATGATGTATGAATTGATGTCTTTAGTGGGTGAGAGGATCTGCTTTGGTCAGATGACAAATATGCATAAATATGATATCTACGGGTTCCTGTTCGCATTTTAAGTAAGTGTATAATTGTAAATTATATATGTTGATTGATAGGGAAAAAATTACTAGTGGAATTTAAACATTGATGTTTACATTGCAGTTTTGGATCCATAAGATGATTGACACCTTGTATAATTGGGTGGACTTGATTGCTATTGATGTTTCTCCATGAATGTTCAAGTAGCATGTGAGAGATATCTCTAGATGGAGTCATATGGGAATTATATTCATTGGCGATAAGGTATGTAATTGTTAATTGATTAGTTGACTGATTAATTGGTTAATGCAAATATGTTTAATTATATATTTGAATGAGTAGGATGATATTACTTTCTTGCTCCGATCATTATTGAATGAGGAGGTTACACGATGGTATGCCGATATCATTGCCTACACGGGTATATCAAATCTCCAATCATCCTTATCCTTCTTATCTTCCTCGTTACCTTTATCGATAAAAGATGAAACTTCTCCCACTATGCCACTTATGGACATTCAGACCTTTAACCCTAAGACATCGGTTGATGTTTAGACCCTAGTTACCAAGCAGATTACATGTCTAGTTGTTGAGACCTCAACCATCAAGCCCATTACTCTTTATGGTGTTCAGGCCCTTATTACCGAGCACCCCACTATAAGTGCCTATCGACTACGTAACCTGTTTTGTCCCTTTTTGATGTTGTATTGGCCCGCTGGGGCAATGTGATATTAAGTGAGATTTCTAGTTTACAAGACCAAATGTCTATCTTATAGGATCAAATGTCTCATTTGGAGAATTGGATGAGTCATTTGGAAGACATCATAACACATACATGACTAGATACAGTTGATCAAGTGGAAAAGCCATATCTTACTTATTCGTTCTATAAATTTTATTTACTAGTTTGTTTAACATATATATTTACTTTATACAGGGTACTTGCAAAAGTGTTAGGAGGCCTTTACCCCATTAACCCTACGATTATATTACCTCCCATAGTCGAGGTTACTAATGATTTGTTATTACTATATTGTACATGAAATGTTATTAAGCAATTTATTATTAATATTTGTACAAGGTACTAGCCATGAAGAAGTATCGGTTAAGAGTTCTTCGCTTACACTATCCTCGATCATAGAGGTAGGTAAATTGTTATTATTTAGTCAACTGAATTTAGTTAAATCTAACAGGGTGGTAAATTGTTTTTTCATCCTTTTAGAATGAACGATCGTGGTTAATTACTGACCTCCCCAACGTGAGTAACAGGTCATTGACATTAGCTTACAAAGGGACAAGCTACTCAATGTTATGTCACATAAAGATTAGGATGAGATATACCCATAATTAAATGTATATTTACTTCTATATATTGATCATTGATAATATTAAATTACTTTTCTAGTCCATCTCAAGGGTATAGATGGTTGACTTGACAGCAATAGAAGATTCTCCCACCAAACCTCCTCTTTTGTATGTCGAAAAGGTAACATTAACTGATTTCACTAAGTGTGTTAATTAAGATGAATTAGTGAATTAACAAATTTATGTACTTTTTTAATTGTTGTAAACCACTCATGGTAGGGTTGTTTGAAAGGGTTCGCTTGTTTGCACTCTACACACAAATTTGCTCAAACTAAGGGTAAAATGACATATATGGACAATTCTCTCCTTGGTTGCAGAATGTAAGGAAGATTTCCTCAAATGGTAAGATAAAGCTAGAGCATCGGATGACTATAATGTCTATATCATAAGAGCTAAGTTCAAAGTCAATTTTTAGCACAACATTGTCGAGTTATGTTAATGGCTGACCAGCGATGTAAGTGGTCTGTATCCATTGATTTTGTTTAAATGTTTTATATATTCATGAAAACATAAAACAATTCATGTTATGTATCTAATTCATGTTTTTTGATTAATTATTAACATGTAGATTTTTTCTTGGCATTACTAAGTTGGCACCAGCACGAGCAACAGATGGTCGTCCCACAGAGTTGGATGATGACCTACATGTTCTTTGTGTAGCATATTGGCATGGCATATGATAGTTGAAGTATCACTCTACAAGGTGACTACGAGTGGTCAAAGCTCTTCACGAAGACGATAAAGGCAGATGACACACCAGGTTTATTTTACAAACCATGAGAGGTGATTGATCATGTATTGTATATATGTGTTTCTATTATAAATTATTTATATACAACATGTGTCTCTATTATAATTTCTTAATATTTGTAAGTTTTCATACTAATAAATTTCAATTGTACCTATTGGGTCGCAAGGGTCCTAGATCTACGTGAGTGAACGATCATTGTATATGACTCTTAGAGCACATTTACAAGCATCCACAATATTACTAGCATCCATGAGTTTTTCGACCACCATCGGTTGTACACCACAATAGGATCACTTAGCATTGCATTAATGGAGGGTGTCCCATAATAGGGTGCAAGATCTAACGGTTACGATGCTTTATAGAATGTCTAGTGCTTGATCAAACTTTGGATTTCCCTAATGAGTCTTCCACCTCGATGCATAGGCGTTTTGCCTTAGAGTTGTATTTATATTGCATCCAGTTGATTGTGGATGCATATATTTATTTCATAGTTGTCATGTATATATTTTAGATATTTTATTAGTTATACATATGATTTCATGTTTAATCTGTTTTATGAGATGTATGAAACAAGTACACCACAGTTCATAAGTAATTTTAATACAAACGTAATAACTGATTAATAGATGTCTGAAACATAAATAATATTGATATAAGATTTCAATAATTACATCTCATTTAAAAAGTATATAAATCAAACATAAATTAAACTAAACAAAAGTTTTACGCTGTAAAGATCTATTTCTTTTATTTCTTCTCGATAACCCCGATGACATAGAGCTTGGAACTGATGTTGGACTTTTGTAGTATGATTGTACATGCCCAAATTGATTACATCGATTGTAAACCTTTGGTATAACAACCTTAACCTTGAAAGATGTCAATTACTATTTGAAGAATGACCAAGTCGATGACAATTAAGAAACGATGGTAGGATAAGTTTTTTCTCCTCTATATGTAACCATTTTGATTGATCCCTCAGTAGATTGATAACTTCCGCATACATTGCATGGTAGAATTTGGTGGTGTAGAATGGAACCCATGCATAGATATTGGTGAGCCTTATATGTCTTGTGATAATAATGACATGCATACATTGAATGTGAGAATGCTCAAACTTTATAGATGTACATGTCTGTTTGTGAAAGTCCATAAAACCTATGTATCTGCCCGTACCTATAACCTGGCATTGAACATTTGTAATTGGATAAACTTGAAAGTTCATAGACTTTAACACATGGTGACTAAGTTTCTCCTCTATTTATGGTGTAACCTAATATGGGCATTCATTTGTAATTTTTAAAAAGCATAAACACATCTATTACTAAATAAACATAAGTGTAAAAAGTCATAGTCAATTAGATAATTAACATTAACACTATACATTCTTGCATGGTTTCTCCTCTTATAAAACCATCATTGCAAGGTACCTTGGATAAACTTGGCCAACATCGTGATAGGCAAATCCCACGTGTGTCTAACAAGTGTATTAATTGACTCTACGATGTTGGTTGTCATTATATTATACTTGTTGCTTAGAAAATGTGCCCTGCTCTAGGTAATCCCCCCACTTAAGATGCACATCATCAATAGATCTTGTCAAAACCTCATAATCTGACTCTGTATAGGCTTTCTTTACTTTCCAATATAAACACACGACTTGTGAATTATGTTTGTACTTCGATCACATTTTATAAAGAAGGTGATAATAACAACATCCAAGAGACACATCTGGAAATACCTCAACTATTGTAGAGTATGTAACATGATATCGATCTAAGATTATTTCCAATTCTGGTATGTAACACCCTTCTTCAGATATATACCCCTAATAAAAATGTGACTTAAAGAGACATGCATAACTGAATTATTTAAAACCATTAATGCATGATCATAATCATAAAGTATGCAAAAAGGCAATGTAATAAAAATAACTGCTTTATTAATCAAAACTTATAAAATAATAAGTATATGAAAATCTTGGATGTAAAATAACTATGTAAATCATGAGTAATCATTGTGTTTGAACATAATAATAATAATAGTCGTATGTCTGATAAAAAAAACTAAAATGTCACAAGTGTCTTTCTTTCTCTCAAAACTGTTTACTGAACAGTTGGATCTCTCGCCTGCCTCACTACTCACCTCTACTTGCAAAATATACAAAAAGAAATGCATAAGTAAAACTCTATAAATGGTGACCTTTCGACACCAAAAACTAGTATAAACAATTGGTGATAAAACTTGTATTCCATTTTTAAGCTGAATGTGGTCACACTATGATAGCTTGGTGTCTTGACATGGATCATCCACAAAAACTAGGAAGACTAAAGATGGAATTGGCATATTTGAAACCTTGGTGAAAACTACTGTTATGCCTTGTGCACACATCAAACAACCTATTAGGCTAACTAACTGGGACACCTTAATCATATAGAGAAATCTTCAATTATAGCTCATTTCTTTACCATATAAGCTAATTAGAACTACTGACTAACCATCTAGAGATGACCCCTACTTTAGCTATAAATGCGATGCATCCCGTTAACCTCATGAGGAATATTTAAAAACCATATCCTTATCATGCACACCTGAACTAAACTAGATGACTATGTGCCTTGGCACTGAGTGCATAATATGTCTCATGGGTATCTATCCCTATTGCCTTAACGATTCTCATCACTTACCCATATAGGTGGTGATTATCTAAATTTGTGACACTAGTCTTAAGGTTGTTGACTTTTGGCCTAGATTTAGCTTGATTTGAGCCTGTGTTGTCGTTCATGTAGTCAGACGTCTATACTAAATATGTCTTGAATTCTTGATTCTCTGGTTGCTCATTATTCTTCTTGTTTAACTCTCATTTTCTATGCATATAGCTTATGGGTATAATCATCTTTTGTTTTTATCTAGGGGTACATAGTCGTGTGCTTCTCCATTTACACATATACTCAAACGTGTGTCATTTAACACACAGTCATGCATAGAGTAGGTGTACATGGAGAGATGACTTGGACACACTTCTATGCACAATAATCCACACATACAAACCATATGTCTTTAGCCATATACGTTATCCACTTTTGGAAAGTCATACACGAGCGTTTGTCCTATACTATATGATTGTCCATGTCTTCCCTCAAAACGAGTGCAAAAATCTTGAATTTTTGAAATTTTTAGAATGACACACAAGAATATATAGGACCATACATAACCATGTGTCACAATCTAGAATTCATAACTAAGGGTTTCCACGTTGTACATGCATAACATAATCACTGTAACCACACTAACCAATTCTACCATGTCTCTAAATAGCCCTAAATAGGTTTACACAATAAGAATCAAGCATTACAACCTACATATGATCATTTCTAGGGCATTGTCACATTATCAAGCTAAAACATGTAACATATATGCCGCAATCATGTTGCTACTATTCTTTGATGTATAAACATAAATCAAATAGTTTACTTCACACATAATCTATTAACATCCATGATAGAGGTATCGTGAGAGCATCAGGTCATCAAGGAGATTTGTTACATATTCAGTTGGGCCAACTACAAGGAGTAGAGCTAAGAAGGTGCAACAGGCCTTAGTAAGGCTCATGAAGAGTTTAGAGACTAAAACTAGCTCACTCAAAGATGACTAGATGCTTAAAGGAGCCAACAGAGAGGTCAACTTGATTTAGGCCTAAGCCCATGGAGAAATCTAATCCAAAATGAGCAAACAGACTTTGAATGACCATAACTTTTGATCTGAGAGGAGTTACAGGGCCTTTAACCTATCAACGTGAAACTCGTTTCAAGCTCTTTATCAATAACTATCTTTGCCAGTTGCACCCAATTTGCAAGCCCAAATAAAGGCTATTTTAGTGTGTGTTATACAATTTTATTTTACCAAATTTAAGATTTTTGGGTTTTTATGAATTTTGGTCTTTCTTGTGACCGGGCTAGACTTTAATGGGTTCAATTGTCATATTACATTTTAATTAGAGTTTTGGGTAGTTAATTAGGTAATGGGCTTGGGAAGTTTGAAAGTCTATTAGGTCATGGGTAGTTTTAAGGTTAAGTTAATACTATAGAAACTTAACTTTTTATCATGAATAAAGAATTTTTGGTTGACTTTTGCATAGCTTGCCACTATTGAATTACCAACTTTTTGAACTAATCAAGATTCCTCTTGTGGTGTTTACCATTAACTCTACCAATGTTCGTTCGATTCTATATTGATTGGGTCAAAGGTCATTTAAGTAACAAAACTGATTCAATCATGGGAAAATATATATTCTTGAATGTTAAGTCTTGCATCATATTGTCAAGGTTTGCATCAATTGGTATTAGAGCTAAGTCGAATCAGGTTTCGTATCTATCCTTCCTTATGTTTGTGATTTGGGGTTTCTTTTCTTGAATAGTCGTGCATCTTAGGAATCTTTGAGTGTATTCTTGATTTCATTTTCTTTGTTAGTCTTAGTCCTTTATCTCTTTGCTTTGTGGTCTAACATTTTGGCGTCCTTGTTTCTTTGGAATTCTTCAATTCTTGTTGAACCCTAGTATAGTCGCATTTTAGGTTGTGTGGGTGTCTAATTTGTCTTCTTGATTGATCCAAAAAAAAAAAAAAATTGTTTAAGGCCCAAAGTAATTTAAGTTAGAGGTGGAGTGATCTATTTTATCTGGATTCAAACAAACCTTTACGGAGTGAATTTTGGTTAGCTTTATGTCGATTTTCTTGGATTCTTAGGGAAGATCTTATTGTTGTTGAAATTGAAGGGGTAGTTTCTTAGTTGAAATTATTGTTGAACTCGTCAAAACCTTGGGATTTGGGGATTTCGAAATCAGAGAGAAATTTCTTGGATTAAGATTGCCTTGTTTCCTTTAATCTTTAGGGATAACCTTGTAATTGCCTGATTAGGAGATTGAGTTCTTGAATTGTTCCTGAAATTTTGAATTTTCTTGAAAATTTTGTTGTTATTAAATTAGGAGATCAGTCATTGGGTTATTTCCTTATTTGTCTTGAATTTCTTAAGAGAGAATTTTGTGTGATATAAGGAATTTATTTTTATTTTCGGCTAAGTAGTCTTTAAAAAAAAAAGTAAAAAAAAAAAAGAAGCAAAAAAAAACTGTAAAAAAAAATAAAGAGAGAGATCAAGGAGATAGTTAGCACACTTACCTCCTTTGAATTTTGATTTTTTTTATTATTGTTATCTCTTTTGAGTTTCCTTCTCTTTGATTATTCATTCTTGTAGTTGTGTCCGTCTTTCTAATTCTGCAAATTTTCTTTCTTCTTGAATCTTAATCCTTTTTTCTTTTACAAAGTAGTAGGTAATCATAACGTAATCTAGGTTGACTGGTGCTCATTTGTCGTAAGTACCGTCTTGATTTGTTATACAAAAAAAAAGTTTCAAATTAGAGAGTGTATGGAAACATTAAAGTGAAAACATGAGTGCGAGTGTAAACACATAAAAGAGTGTGCAAGGATTCTTATTTACAGACATATTTTGTTTTATGAAATTATCACATGGTGGAATAAAAAAACACTAGTGTTGTAGAAGATTCGAGTAAAACTGAAACTTTTACAATGCAAGTGATCCAACAACAATTTGAGCAACTTTTTAATATAATGGAGAGTGTTAATGATAGATTAGACATATTAGAGCAGCAACAAAGTGATAGAAGGGGAAGTAGTGCGACTAAAGGAAGAGGGAAAACACTATCGGTAAAAGGATGAGGATAGGATAGTTAGAGAGGACATAGAATTCATAGAAACAATATGTACAGAGAGAATAGGCAAGATGATAGTAGCCTCAGTAGTATTAAATTGAAAATTCCACCTTTTTAGGTTAGAAACGATCCAGAAGCCTTCTAGTTAAGAGCAAAATGTATATCAGGTTTTTTACATACATAGGTATTCAGAGGAGAAAAAAGTAAAATTGGTTGCTATAGAATTCATTAATTATGCCAATATGTTATAGGACCAGTTGCTAAAAAATAGACGTAGGAACTTAGGTAGACCCAAAAATACTTCGAAGCATTTTGTTCCTAGCCACTACCATAGGGATTTACTTTAGAAGTTACAGGGGCTTAAGCAAGGGATCAAGAGTATGGAAGACTACCACAAGAAGATAGAGATAACCATAATTAGGGCTAATGTAGAGAAAAATAAGGAGACCACTATGGCTAGGTTTTTAAAGCGGTTGAATAGGGAAATAGCAAATGTGGTAAAACTCCAACACAATGTAGAGATAGAGGATTTGGTACATATGCTGATGAAAGTAGAGAGAAAATTACAGCGAAAGGGTAAAAAGGATGTAGGTTCCTATTCTAGTTCTGAGAAGCTGAGTGTGTCAAAGAAAGATGATAAACCACCTTTTAAGCCAAAAACTGAGTACTCTAAACCTAAAAGAGATGAGTCTAGCTGAGAGAAGTCTGGTATCAAACCTGAACCACTAAAGAGAAACAATGAGATCAAATGTTTTAAGTGTTTGGGTAGAGGTCACATAGCCTCTCAGTGTCCGTACAAAAGAACTATGATATTGAGGGAAGATGGTGAGGATGAGACAGAGGAAGAATTTTGTGATGAGTCTATGCCATCATTAGAGGATACTAGTGATGTAGAGTTGGAGTATACAATAGAGGGTGAGGTACTAATGTCTAGGAGAGCTTTAACTTTACAATACAAGAAAGAAAATCATGAGTAGAAAAAGAATATTTCCCACACTAGATGTTATATGAAAGGTAAGGTGTGCATTTTAATTATAGATAGGGGTAGTTGCATAAGCATAACTAGTACCAAACTTATAGAAAAACTTAGTTTAACCATAATCAAACACCTTAGACCTTATAAGCTTTAGTGGTTGAATAATTGTGGAGAAATTAGGGTGAATAAACAAGTGGTGGTGGTAGACTTGGCCACGGGCCGTTTTGGCCCGTGAATCGGACCGAAACCGGCCGGTATAAACCTGAAACCGGAACCGACAGACCCGAAACCGGACTGAACCAGAACCGAAACCGTGGCTCTACGGTTCGGTTTTGGTTCACATAAATTGGAACCGTAGAACCACCGGTTCACACCGGTTTATGAACCGGGGGTTTACTGTACTTAACTGGAAAAATTTTGAAATTTTTTTGAAATTTTTTTGATTTTTTTTTTAATTTTATTTAAAAAGGCAACGGTTCCCTGTGCAGGGAATCGTTGCCTTTTGAAGGAAAAATTGCAGGGGACCAACGGTCCCCTGCAATTTTCAGTGAAGTTGCGGGGACGTCCCCTGCAATTTTTGGCATTTCAATTCACCCCCCTATTTCTAATTTTTTTCAAAAAAGTTTTTTTCTATATATATCCATTTAAATTCTATTCTCTCAAATCTCAATCTCTCTACTCTCTCACTCAATCTTTCAAACTCTCATTCTCATTCTTTAAAATCTTAATATTCTCTCAATCTTTCAATTCAATCAATTTTTCTTAAATTTAATTAAATTCTTTCTTAATTTTTTATTAATTTCAATTTCAATTTTTTTTATACAATTCATAATTAATTATAGAATTTATTTCTATAATTAATTTTATTTATTATTTTTTTATTATCTTTTATAATTAATCATATAATTTATTTATATAATTAATTTTATTTATTATCAAAAAATAACAAGTAGTGGAAATTATAGAATGTATTAGAATTGACGGTTCAATATCGGTTTCGAACCGAAACCATCGGTTTCGAACCGAAACCATCGGTTCTGAACCGAGGCCATAAACCGGAACCAATGGTTCCGAACCGTGGACGAACCGTCTTGTTATGGTTTCAGTTCAGGGTCCTTATATTTTCGAACCGTGAATTGGCGGTTCTGAACCGAAACCGACGGTTCATGAATCGTGGCCAGGTCTAGGTGGTGGCCTTGTTTATGGGTAGGTATCAAGATGACGTGTTGTGTGATGTAGTACCTATGCATGTTGGACACATCTTGTTAAGGAGACCATGACAGTATGATAGAAAGAAGACATAAGATGGAATAAAAAACAGATACTCTTTCATGATGAGCAATAAACTCATCACACTTGTACCATTGTCACCAAAACAGGTTTATGAGGATCAAGTGAGGAGAAGAAAGATGAATGAATAAAAAAAAGAAAGTAAGAGCAAAAACAAAAGAAGAGAAAATATGACTAAAGATGAGCGAAGAAAAAGTAACACCGAAAAGAGGAGAGAAGAAAAAAAAGGTCAGATTCGACCATGAAAGAAAAAACATGAGAGAAAATAAGAAGCAAAAAAAAAGAGTTTTTATAGGAAGATGATTGATGTGAGGGCTACTCTTGTGACTAAACAATGTCCATTATTGTTAGTTTACAAGGAAAACTTTTTATCTTTCACTAATGCTAACAATTCTCTTTCTATTTTATTTGTTTCTCTTTTGTAAGAGTTTGAAGATGTATTTCTTAAGGAGATTCTCGATAGACTACCTTTAATTCATGGGATCGAGCATCAAATCGACTTCATACTTGGAGTAGCGATACCCAACTGATCAGCCTATAGAAGTATTCTTGATGAGACAAAAGAGCTTTGAAGGCATGTAGAGGAGTTACTAAAGAAGGGATACGTGAAAGAGAGCTTGAGTCCATGTATTGTACCAATGATTCTAATACTTAAGAAGGATGAAACGTGGAAAATATGTGTTGACTATTGAGCCATCAAAAAAATAATTGTAAAATATCTTTATCCCATACCTAGGTTAGATGATATGCTCGATGAGTTGCATGAATCATGTATTTTTTTCGAAAATTGATTTGAAAAGTAGGTATCATCAAATTAGGATGAAAGCAGGTGATGAATGGAAAACTACATTTAAAACCAAGTATACACTATATGAATGGTTGGTAATGCCATTTGGGCTTACTAACACGCCTAGTATATTTATGAGATTAATGAACCATGTCTAATGTGCACTATAGGCAAGTTTGTAGTCATTTATTTTGATAATATTCTCTTTTATAGTCGTAGTCTAGATGAGCATATAGGACACATGCGTGATGTTTTGCTTATGCTTAGGAAAAAGGGGCTATTTGGTAGTCTTAAGAAATGTTCCTTTTGCACTAGCCAAGTTGTGTTGTTTGGATTTGTTGTTTCATCTAAGGGGATTAATGTTGATAAGGAGAAGGTTAAGGGTATTTGAGAATAGTCGACACCTACTTTCGTGGCCAAGGTTAAGAGTTTCCATGGTTTAGATAGTTTTTATAAGAGATTTATACAAGACTTTAGTACACTAGTGACACCATTAACTAAAGTTATTAAAAAGAATGTACGGTTTAGGTGGGCTGAGGAACAAGAGTGTGCATTTGCATTAATTAAAGATAAGTTAAGTTTTTTACCTTTACTTGTTTTGCCTGATTTTTCTAAACCATTTGAGCTTGAGTGTGATGTTTCAGGTATAGGTATTGGAATTGTTTTGATGCCGGAAAACAAGCCCATAACCTATTTTAGTGAGAAACTCAATGAGCCTACTTTGAACTACCTTTCTTATGACAAAGAGTTGTATGCTTTGGTAAGAGCGTTGAAGATGTGGCAGCATTACCTTTGGCTATACGAGTTCGTCATCAGGATAGATCTTGAGTCCTTAGAACATCTAAAGGGACAAGGTAAGTTGAATAAGAGACATGTGAGGTGGGTTGAATACATTGAAATTTTTCCTTATGTCATTAATTACAAGCAAGGCAAGGAAAATGTTGTGGCAGATGCGTTATCACGCAAGTATACTCTAATCTCGATTATAGATACTAAGTTACATGGTTTTGAGTATGTGAAGAATTTGTATGTGAATGATTATGACTTTTCTAGTATTTATGAAGCTTGTGGGAAAACTATATTTGGTAAGTTTTATAGGCATAATGGTTATTTATTTCGAGAAAATAGATTATGTGTGCCTAAGAATTCTTTGTATGAATTGCTTGTGCGGGAAACACATGAAGGGGTGGATTAATTGGTCATTTTGGTATAGCTAAGACTTTAGATGTACTATAAGAGCGTTTCTTTTGGCCACATATGAAACGAGATGCAGAACATATTTGTACTCATTGCATTAAGTATAAGTAGGCCAAGTCTAGAGTTTTACCCTATGGTTTATATACACCTTTACCTATACCTACTGTACCTTAGGAGGATATTTCTATAGACTTTGTTTTAGGGTTACCTAGGTCTAAGAAGGGTAGTGATTCGGTTTTTGTCATGGTTGATAGGTTTTCATAGATGACACAATTTATTTTATGTCATAAAAAGAGGGTGGCCATATATGATGCAACTTACATTACTGATTTGTTCTTCATGGAGATCATATGTCTGCATAAAGTTCCAAAAAGTTTTGTATCTGATCATGATGTGAAGTTCTTAACCCACTTCTAGAAGGTATTATGGGGTAAGTTAGGTACTAAATTATCATTTTCTACAACGTTTCACCCACAGACGAATGGATAAATAGAAATAGTTAACAGAACTTTATCTTAGTTATTACGTGCTGTGTTAGAAAAGAACTTGAGAACTTGGGAGGATTTACCACATGTAGAATTTGCATATAATAGGGTTGTGTATATATCTACTAATTATTCACCTTTTGAAGTTATTTATGGTTTTAATCCACTTACACATTTCGACTTGTTACCTTTGCTTGTTGAGGAACGTACCAGTTTGACAATAAAACAAAGGCAAAATTAGTTCGACAACTTCATGAGAAAGTTAGGCAAAATATTGAGAGAAGAACTAAACAATATGCCAAACAAGCTAATAAAGGAAGACACCTGGTGGTATTCCAACCAAGTGATTAGGTTTGGGCGCACATATAGAAGGAATGATTTCTATCCCAACGGAAATCTAAGTTACACTTGAGGGGTGATGGTCCATTTCAAGTGCTTGAACGTATCAATGATAATACCTGCAGACTGGATCTTTTAGGTGAATATAATATAAGTGTTACTTTTAATGTTTCTGACCTATCTCCATTTGATGATGTAGATTTGAGGGCAAATCCTTCTCAAGAGGGAAGGAATGATAGAGGCATTGTGGGAGCATTGAGCCATCAAGGAGATTCGCTACACATTTCGATTGAGCCAACTACGAGGAGTAGAGCTAAGAAGGTGATTGGGCTAGACTTTAATGGATCCAATTGTCATATTACATTTTAATTAGAGTTTTAGGTAGTTAATTAGGTAATGGGCTTGGGAAGTTTGGAAGTCTATTGGGTCATCGGTAGTTTTAGGATTAAGTTGACACAATGTAAACTTAATTTTTTATCATGAATAAAGAATTTTTGGCCAACTTTTTGCATAGCTTACCTACTATTGAATTACCAACCTTTTGCATTTATCAAGATTCATCTTATGGCATTCATTATTGATGATACCAAAGTTCATTCGATTCTATATCAATTCGGGTCAAAGGTCATCTAAGTGATGAAACCGATTCAATCCTGAGTAAAATATCTTCTTGAACGTGGGTCTTACGTCATATCGTCAAGGTTCGCATCAATCCATCTCACACATGCAAGGACATATGTCCACATCACTACTCATATGAATATAAACCCTAATTCCACACTTTCATACAATCAAAAGACTAGACATGCATATATAACTTATCATAATTGCATACAAAATCAAATACATCATATAGATTATCACTGTTATGTCTAGACAACCCTAGATCATGTGTTTAACAATAAAACTCTTAAAATTTCATGATCAAACAAGGGAAGCTGCATCATTTACTTGGCTTCCAATGATCTTTTTTCTCTCTTACGCAACAATGATGTCTCTGGTGATCAACAATGGCTTCTTCGATGACCATAAAACTCTTCCCTCTCCGCTTTCTCAATCTATGCGACTGGTGTATGCAAAGAATTAAAAGAATTAGGGTTGATCTCGTTTTTATTTTAATTTCAAGATGCGATACACGAGCATGTATAGGTTATACACAATTGTATATCAAGTTGCATAACTAGAATAACTTCCTATTATATTGGGATTATAATCCAATTTAAAAGTTTGACTTTCTAATGACTATACAAGACTGTGTATGTCTACATATATAGGCTTGTACCTCTAAAAAATCATTAATCATTGAATATAAACTGGAGAAGAAGATTGAAATGCCTTTGGGTTTACCTGTGGGTGTTACATGACATTTTGCTGATGCAATCTTTAAGTTTTGTCAAAACTAACACCATGTTGAATGATCTTTCTTTTGTCCAATGCTAAAAACTATTGGGTAGATTTGGTTATTACCATCTAGGGTTATGACAAGAAATAAATGTCTAAGATATTGACCTTTTTAAAAAATAATGTCAATGCAAATAATCGGTTGAAGATATCATCAAAATATAAGGATGGAACAACCCAATGCCATAAAAGCGATACTCCTCATTTATTTGTATATATGTCACAATACCTAGATTAGCAAACTTTAAATTATAGTAATAATCTGATAAGAGCATAAATAACTCTTCTAGTTAGCCTTTTAATAACTACATTGTCTAATTCTTTGCCTACCAAGCCTGTGAATATAATATATCAATTTTATATCTATTGGCGATTCAATAAAGATCTCCTTAGGCTGATATATATGATTAATCAACAAGAACTTCAACTTTATTGGTTGACCTAAAACTCAAGCCCTAACTTGCTTATGTGTGACTTTATCTAATCTGATGTATATTTGGCTACCTCTCTAATTTCGGCTTCCAAGCCTTCATCAACCCCACTTGTCACCTAAGAAGCTAAGGAGAATGAATGTCCAACAATGCACCAACTTAAAGATATCAAATTTCTTCACTTTTGGTCCAAATCCACTTTTAGGTATAGTATCATTGTATACACCTAAGGTCCAAGTGAATAAATTAGTCTCATTGGCCCAAAAGAAAGCTTCAATTAGGAGATTTATTAAGGCCCATCCATCCAAGCATCATTTTGAAGCCCAAAGAGCCCATTTTGTGTGTTTAGTTGACTTGTAACTAGATGAGAGATTGGTTGATTTAGTTAGGAAACATAATTTCTAAAGTTAAGGAAAAAACAACTAACCTTTTTGTCTTTAACTAATTAATAGGTATGGGTTTAATTTAGAATGAAAGGCTTAGCTTAATTCATGTAATTTTAGTTGATTTTGTTAAATCTTGTTAGATCTTACAGCCACCCTTTTTTATATAAAGGGGTGAGCCTTCATTTGTAAAGTTTCGAGGAGCTTGTTTTTTTTTTAAAAGATAATGAAATCTTTGTGAAGTACTTTGAAGTTTTCACTTATCTTTCCTTTATCCAATTATCTTTAATGGAGATTGGTGGTGGAAAGCCCCAAGGTTAGTGGATCTCTTTCCTTTATGCCTTAGTTTTCATTATTGTGTTCCTTAGAATCCAAATTGCATGCATGTGAAGGGTTTTCAATCTTATGATAGAGAGTTGTAGCATAATTACCATTTTTGCCATTGCATTCTATTTGTATTTTGATTGTTTTATTCTATACCAATTGTGTATGTCCAGAGTTTGAAAGAAAGTTTATTGTATTGTGATTATGATGAAATGAATTCGGTTGGATTTGAAGTTGATTTGGTTGGTTGAATTGCAAGAACAAAAAAATTGCACATACCAAATGAACAGTAAAAACTGATTTTGCTATTTGGATGTCTATTGCATTGTTTGATAGGAAATACACCATTTGGTATCAGAGCCTAGGTTGTTTTTGTGATTTGTTAACTGTAATCTTCTTCCTAAAGCAACTGTTCATAATAAAAAATTACTGTTCACAAAACCTTAATTTTGCTTAAGCATTTACCAATACTCACCCCACCCTTAAACACTTTTAACCATTAGCCTTCACAAACCAGTCACTACCAAAAATGTCTTACAAGAGAACTTCATCCTTCTCCTTTTCACCTCTATACCCTTGGGAGTTTGGCCAAAAAAGATTGGAAGGAGAAATCCAAGAACTCAAGAATAAATTTAGAACCTAAATGACTCAAATGATGTAATTGATTAAAGACTTGGCTATCACTAAAAACCAAGTAACTTGCCCATTAAACCAAACCCTACCTCTGCCATAACCAACCCTACAACATCATCTAATGAGACACAATAGACCTTTTCCTTTTCCTCTTAGACATCATGGAGAGAAATTAATTCTCCCTAATGGTTCAAGTGATGAAGAACATGAACGACCACCAAGGAGGAATAATGATAATGATAAAGGCCTAAAAATTGAGATTCTAGAACTTGATAAAAGTATAACTCTGAATGACTTTATTGATTGGCTCTATTCCATTGAAAGGGTATTCGAATTCAAGAACTACTTGAATGAGCATAAATGCAAACTAGCCATGTTAAAATTCAAGGATTATACATCCTTGTGGTGGGAAAAACTTAAGAAACAAAGGGAAAAAAACGATATAGAAAACGTTAGATTTTGGGAAAAACTTAAGAAGCTTATAAATAGGAGATTCTGTTCTAAAAACCATAGATAAGATCTATACCTCTAGTTGCATACTTTGAAGCAAGGAAGTGATAGTGTTGAGCACTATATTAGAGTATTTGAGAAGTTAATGATGAGAAGTGAGCTATCAAAGGTTAAAGAGCAAACAATTGCAAGATTTCTTGGTGGATTGAACCAAGACATTGCTAATCTGGTGGAATTACAACCTTATTGCACTTTTGAAGATGTATACAAGTTGGCCATTAAGGTTGAAAAGTAAAAGAAGGCCCTGAAGCCCACAGTTTCCAAGCCACTCTTTAAAGGGATATCATTTAACAAAAACATATTTTTTACCAAGAAAACTACCTTCCATAAAGGTTCCCCATCCTACACAAAAGCTATCGATTCTTCCTCCAAAGAGAAAGGCAAGGAAAAGACGATAAAAACAAGTAAAGAGAAGCCTAAAATAGTGAAGACCAACCTCTCCAACAAAAAGTGCTTTAAATGCCAAGGCTATGGACATTTCCAATTTGAATGCCTTAATAGGAGAGTTTTATCCTTAATGGAGATTCAAGCCATTGAGGAGTCTTTTCAAGAAGAAGAAGAAGAAATTCTACAAGGAGCTGATGAAGAATAGTTGCTAGTTATTAGGAAAATTTTGCATGCCAAGCCTCTTTTTCATGAAAAGTAAAAACTCTACATTTTTCAATCAAGGTGCACCATGGAGGTAAACTGTGTTTTTTAATTATTAATAGTAGAAGTTGTGTAAACATGGCCTCATCCACTGTAGTTGACAAACTTAGATTATCAACCATACAAACTACAATGTGGAGTAATAGAACCAACCTATAAGTTGTAAGGCAAATGCTTATTTTTTTCTCCATTGGCAAGTATTATAATGATGAAATTTTATATGATATGATTCATATAGATACTTGTCACTTGTTATTGGAAAGACCTTGACAATTTGATAGGGAAATGAAACATGATAACAAAAAGAACACTTACTCCTTTAAATTCAATGGCAAGACTATCACTTTAACTCCTCTTAGCCCAAAACAAGTTCATAAGGCTATCAAGGGAAAAGAAATCAAGAGAGAGAGCTTTTTTATGCATGGTCAGCAAGTAGAGGATAACCCTTTTGAGGATTTGAGGGCAAATCCTTTGCTACTTAAGGAGGATGATGTATATTTGGCCATCTCTCCAATTCTAGCTTTTAAGTCTTCATCAACCTTACTTGCTGCCCATTAAGCTAAAGAGAATGAATGTCCAGTAATGCACTAACTCAAGGACATCAAATTTATTCATTTTTGGCCCAAATCCACTTTTGGGTATAGTATTATTGCATACACCTAAGGTCCAAAAGAATAACTTGGTCTCATTAGCCCAAAAGAAAGCTTCATGAGGAGATTTATCAAGGCCCAACCATCAAAGCATCATTTTAAAGCCTAAAGAGCCTATTTTGTGTGTTTAGGTAACTTGTAACAAGATGACAGATTGATTGTTATAGTTAGGAAACGTAATTTCTAAAGTTAAGGAAAAAGTAACTAACCTTTTTATCTTTAGCTAATTAATAAGTATGGGCTTAATTTAGAATGAAAGGCTTAGCTTAATTCATGTAATTTTAGTTGATTTTGTTAACTCTTATTAGATCTTGCAGCTACCCTTTTTTATATAAAGGGATGGGCCTTCATTTGTAAAGTTTTGGGGAGGTTGTTTTCTTTAAAAAGATAATGAAATCTTTGTGAAGTGTTTTGAAGCTTTCACTTATATTTCCTTTATCCAATCATTTTTTGTGGAGATGGGTGGTGGAAGACCCCAAGGTTGGTAAATCTCTTTCCTTTATGCATTGGTTTTTATTATTATGCTCCTTAGAATCCAAATTGCATGCATGTGAAGGGTTTTCAATCCTATGACAGAGAGTTGTAACATAATTATCATTTCTGCTACAACATTCTACTTTATTTTGATTGTCTTATTCTGTACCAATTGTGTACATTTATAGCTTGAAAGAAAATTCATTGTGCTGTGATTATGATGAAATGAATTCAGTTGTATTTAAAGTTGATTTGGTTGGTTAAATTGCAAGAACAAAAAAACTGCACATACCAAATAAACAGTGAAAACAAATTTTGCTCTTTAGATGTTTGTTGCATTGTTTGACGGAAAATGCACCATAATCTCTTGACATGTGTGCATGGGATTCATAGAATGGATTTAGAATACATCACTTGGTTTTATTCTTCTTTTTTATAGATACCATTCGCATTTCTCATCAATGCACTTAATCTTCCATCTCTCCGTGTTTGACTTGGCCACTTTGTATTGGAATCCTTTCTCCACTGCAAATTGAGCCACTGTATCTTTTAAATGTTTTTTTATTTCTAAAAATGTCACCAATTTTTACAGCTTCTGCTTTCGCACCAATCTTCTACCACTTGATGTTGTTGAAGGTTGTGAAAGAAAATCGATTAGTTATTTGAATGGATCAGTGGGGATATTATCAAAAAATGGACTAACATAATTCCCGTCACCTTGAAGAGGATTTTAAAGAGATAGTGTAATTTGAATATTAAGAAAGATAAGACAATTTTGGATTTTGAGAGAATTTAAATAAATTAAGAATATTGTTATGAAACACATTTTGGCATAGTGTAATTTGAATATTAAGAATGATAAGACAAATTTGGATTTTGAGAGAATCTAAATAAATTAAGAACATTGATATAGAGCTCAAAAAATCAATTTTTTCCTCTCCCTCGAGTTCCCTCTGGGCATGCCTTGGTTACTGTTCCCCCCCGAGGTTTCCCCATCATCTCCTAGGTCTTTACTATTTCAAAAATCGCATTCTCCCTTGCCCACGTGATGTTGTTCCAACTCAAGAAAGATTTTATTTTCCCTGGGGAATCTCGAGGTCCTTTGGGGCGGATCTCCGATCAAACTAAACCATTTTTGGCCAAAAATCATCATTGTAGTCTCTAATTTCAACAAAAATTAAATCTACACATCTTATAACATAATAGCCCTAAAAAATCGATCAAAACAAACAAAAATCAACACATTTTATGCATTGTTAAAACCTGAAACCTTAAATATTCAACGCTCAAAATCTTCATCAAATCAGAATAATCCTAACAATAAAATGATTCAAACAAGAGCAGAGATGATATATACAAGGGCATTTTAGTTATTTTTGATAAATAAAGCATTGTTGCTTAATCTTTAACTTTTAGAGCGATTTCACTCAGACCCCTAATGTTTAAGCTAATTAATTTAATTTCCCAAAGTGTAATATACTTTTGATTAATAATTATTTTATTGGCCAAAAGAATTATTCCTACTTAAGGTTTAGTTCATTGATAAAGTTTCATCTTTTAATTTTTTAAAATCCAAATATTACTTGTCAATTGTTACTGTCAGTGAAATTTATTAATAATAAAAGTTTCATTGTTCTTGTATTTAGTAATATTAAAAAAAAAAAATTATCCTTTTTTTCAGCATAGTTATAGAAACCGACATTTTTCCCAACTTAGTTTTGAAAACTAATTTTTTTCCTTGCCAGGGTTTTATTTTTTCTCAGTACAACCACCCTTTATCTTTCAAAAAATTTTAGCGATACCCTCACAATTGTATTCTCTCTTTACAGTGATGGTTCTTTTGACTAATTCTCTTAGTTGTAGTCTCCATCTTGTACACCGTCTCCTTCCCTTATGATATTTAATCTCTATTGAGTTTTTTCCAATGAAAAATGAATGAGAGATTCACTCTTTTGGCTTGATATTTTGGCATTGGCAATCCTCTCCTTTAGTAGTTGACAATGTCGTAGTGAAGGTGACTTTAATTTTTTTTTTTAATGCGATTTGAATTTTTTGAGTTTCATGTTTTCAATCAGTTGACTCACATGCGGTAATTCAAATCCATGCACAAATAATGAAAGAGCTCTATGAAATGCCATTTTTGGAATGAAAAATGAAGAAAACCTGAACCTAAACCAAACTTTAGAAAAGAAACACCAATTAATTTTGGTGTATCTTTCAAATCGTAATCAAACTTGTAAACTCGACTCACCCGACTTATCCATCTCCTCTTTCCTCTCTCACTTAATGAGTCCAAAAATTGTACCACTTCTCAACTCCAAACCATTGTTAACCCTTCTCATTTTTCTAACATCTTTGTCACCATCTTCACTCTAAGAAAGCTCATTATAAAAAACTCCTACTCTTCTCCTATGAAGTGAAATCATCTCGTAAATTCATTTCCCTCCTCCTTTGCCACAACATCGTCGACCACCAAAGCATTTAAATCGTTACTGCTCTTTTGTTTCTTTATGCATCACAATTCCCAAATTGCAATACACTAAATTGTAGCAATAATCTAGTAACAAACATAAATGACTTTTCCAATGTGCCCTTCAATGCTTGTTATGAGCAATTTCTTGCCTTTCATACCTGTGCATATGATATATCCATTTTATATCTATCGATAATATCAATAATTGTAACATCCTTTCTAGAAGTACTGCTCTCCAGAGGAAGACATCACTAGCTTATACTAATTGACCATACATTATAATAGCAAAATAATTAAAACAACATTCATAATCACATCTTTAGCAAAATACACTTGCATTAATAATCTACGGAAATGTATCAAAGGATGTCCCATTATATCATAATAATAATAGAAGTAATCTTCATATAATAAACATAATGTGTAGTTGAATACATCATATGAAATCCCTAACATGAATATAACATAATAAACAAGAATGCCAAAATTACCCTTTTGCTAACTTTATGCTTTCAAACTATCGCTCGCCCTGTAGCAATCACGATCGTTTGTTCCTATACATATGAAAGTAGGGTGGTGAATGTTAAGTCACTTAGTTAGTAGGAGACTCTATTACTAACTTTTACATCATAGTCAAATTGCTCTTGGCTTGACGCACCATAACTATATCATCTAAAGTCCATCCTTAAACTCTTATTAGGATGATTACGACTCTTATACCTAATATTTGTAACTCATATCTAAACTTGAGAATCTCTATATTACATAATATATCTCTTGGGTCTATTATGTCCTGCTAGATCACAAAGAAATCACTCATAAGATCTCTCACTAGTATGATTATATCATCTTTCGGTGAAAAAACATTAACATTTGGAAGTTATGTCCCATAGTTGTATGCTAGGTTGATCAGATTGGATTGAATATAGAGATTTAACAAATTAGCTATATCATCTCTCATTAGTGCTCGTTGTGTAGTCTACTCATATACAATACTGTCGGACTATCGAACATAATCATATTTAGGCTTTATTGTGAGTAGGTACCCCATTATAGATATGGTGTTCTATTACAGATATGTCTTACTATGGTCAATGTAATGAGTGTGTACTTATAATGTCCCCTTGTAATCACCCTATGATGTCTAGCATACATCTTGAGCCTTAGATCACCTTAGGATCACCTTAGCTTTCACCTTAATTATGAACTTGTGCCCTAACATGATTTTATTTTTTATACACATGAGGTACTACTATATGACCCAAACATCTTTATTGTCTTTCAAGATGACCTATAAACTTCTAACCTAGTTTTCTTTTTTTCTTTCTTTACTTTTCCATTATACACAAAAATCCATCTTTATAATACATAGGAATTTATTTTTCTTGTGTATGAGACATAACTACCTCTTAAAGGTGTGTCACTTTTGTGTAACACTCATTTTCATAAACATACCTCTACCTAAAATATAGACCTAAAGAAAGGTGTCAAATTAAAACTTTTTCCTAATTGCATACAACGAATAATTAAATCATTATAACATTCAAACTCATATAGTGTGCAAAAAGGTGTTTAGACAAACTAAGCCACCTATGTCTTGATATCATAAATGATCCAACTTCAAACATCATAAATCAAATCAAAGTACCCATATGTCTTAAAACCATATTACATAACCAATAATGTATAAACAATACATAAAATAAACATAATGACGATCCACAAGCCCAAATGAATAGAATACCCCTTGCCTCATGTAATATCCTGAGTTGACTAGTTAGTTCTCTCGTCGTCCTATTGCTCTACATACCTACTTGTAAAATGGCATCATAGATGTTTATCATAAAAATGCACCTAGTACACTTATTGGTCGGGCTTCAAGTTAAAAAATATCCTATCATATGAGTAATAAGACTTCGGGCCTTTCTTAATATCACACAAGATCTCATATGCTAAGACGCCCAGTGTTAGTGTGTGAATGAGCATCTCAGATGCTAATACGTCCAATGTTAGTGTGTGAATAAACATCCTAGATGCTAAGACGTCCAACACTGTTGTATAATAATCATATAGGTATCATGGTCATACAGACTAGCCCTAATGCTTTCATTATCATACTACATACATCTCGGTGGCTAAAATAAGGACATATATTGTTTCTTGTTTTTGAATCAAAATCAATAAGATGGGGGTACGTGTCATCATCCGTACAGCTAGACGCCCTTACAATACTCAACTAGCTTATTTTGCCTTCGTTAGAGCCATAATAATATCCTTCCCCTTGTTCTCCTTACTTAGAGATACAATTGTTGAGAGATATTATTGACGAAAGAATTTTATTGCAAGTGACTGTGATGTTATAAAGGCTTAAGAGATATTTGTTGACACTTTTTCAATTGAGTGGCCATGATGTCTTCTTAGAGGCCAATTTGGTTTGGGCCTAGATGTGACCTATCTAGACACTATTAACTCAACAGAAAGCTTATGAGTTACATGCACATAAAAGTTGATTCAAACTTAAAGGTAACGGTCATTTAATGATAATCTTGGTGCTTAGAAATGATGGTGAGACTGCGAATGGATTAGGCTTGTCCAATAAGATTAAAAAAGCATAGTTTGACTTTTCCTTGACGATACACAATTGTGCATTGTAAGTGTCAACCATGTGCCACTGTAAGAAAAGGAACGACATTTCCATGTTAAAGGTGTCATAAAATTAAAAATAGACACACATTCATGACAAATAAATGATAGAGAGTTATTTTCATAAACCCTAGCCATCATTCTCCTTCCAAACATATCCATATTCAATTATAGAGCCTTTACAACCTCTTATGATTGAAGAAGCCTGCAATCAAGTTCGTGCTTTGCATGGATACCAAGGTGTTACCTTTCGTGGTTAGATATTGTCTTCTCTTGCCCTGATAAGAACGAAGGAGACATCTAACATAGGTATAAATTATATTAACAACTTATGTATGTTAATGACATGTCCGTGAGTTGTATTTTCAAAATGGGATTCTTAGCTTAGGTTTTTGGTATTGTCTATTTTATAAAATTTTAATTTTGTTGCACTGTCTATTATCGACACCCTAAAAACTCGACATATATTACCCTTGAGACATACCGATGTGTGTTATAATAATGATCTTTTTAGGTCAATACCCACAATTAACCAATACAAATCTCATCCTTAATAATTACCTTAATGCTCGAGCCCCAACTTGCCTATAATGTGACATTATCTGATTTTTGAGACATGTGTAATTGGTTTCTATACAATGCAGTTCAAAGTAGTCACTGTTTTCAATCTTTGTTGCCCATGTATGCCATTTACATTGCTTATGGAGATATTTAAACTCCTATTTAGATTTCGTAGACTTGTACACTCTTTACTGTTATCCATTCTCTATAACATGTTGATTGAATGTATTAATCGCATTATTTTTACTTCAAAATATGTTACCAACTTTAAGGGAATCTCCATCCTTTTACACTATTTGGTTAGTGGATGGTTGGTTAGGGAAATTGGGTAACCAATGAAATGCGTCTTGTGGAATATTCTTGACATCTAGTCCTTGATTACCTATGGTACTATATAACGGATTTGCATGTTGGAACTACTTGTAACTCTTGTACCATAGTTAACATGTCTCTTCTCCTTGAGTTTCAATTCATTAATAGGAATATCATCCATTTCATCCCAATCAAAGGCACCTTAATTTGGAACTTTTTCTTTGTTGCTAGGAACCTATTCCACTGCAGTATCCAATACATCAACATCATGAAAATTTGTAAAGTCTTTCTCATCAAATTCTTGTTTCAGATTGAACCTAACATTTTGAACGTTTGTTAAACCATCATCATGATTTTGTACATAACTATTTGACTTGACTCCTTGTAAACTATCATTGTGTTGTACATCATAATCTTGCTCCAACCCTTATACATCATCATGTAGCTGCTGAATATAATAATTACTAATTTTTGCTTATACATGTACAAACTTACATGTGGTTCTAGCATAAGCTAGAACACATTCGCTATTAAGGTTAGAAAGGCTATTGAGAACCTTGACATGTTCATTATGTTTGGAATTGACAGGGATGCTGCTATTAAGATTTATCAATTTCATGTTTAGTTAAATGTTGTTTGCTCAACATTTGAATTAATCCCTCTAATGTCATGTTCTTTGGAATTCTAATCACTATTTGTTGACCTTTGACATATTTCATTCTATTTTCATCATTTTCTATCTATTCCCCTTCATATCGAACCAAAACAAAACCCATCATTTCGATCAATCCTACAATGGGAGATATTGATAACAAAATTTATCAGAAAATTTCATAAAAAAGTGTACAAAAATAACCATCAAATGCCATGACTTAAAAATCAATTTAAGGGTTTTTGTGTATTAGGGTTAGTATGGTTTTAGGGTTTTAGTTTTAACGGGGTTTGGATTACATGGTTTTAAGGATTTACAGTTTCATGTAAAATATTAATTACATCTATTCTGATTATACCTATTCTAAAATTCTACTAGATATTATAACTAATAAAATACTCTAGTAATTTGATATGAATTTTAAAAAAATATTGATTTACCCCTTACTTTATATCTATTACACTTATTCGAAAGTTTCTCCATGTTTCATAACTAATTGTATCTCAACCAGAAAACACATGAAATTTAACAAATATCAATTTAGCCCCTAATTTTTGAATAAAATACTATCTACCTTTTACATTGTAAAATATTAAGTAACCCCACATTAAAAAATATCACTTCACCCCATGCATGATCTAATATCTAATAACATCCCATATTATAAAAATATCATTTCACCCCCTCTGGTTATAATTTCGAATTACCCCCTATATTTTTCTAGCATTGAATTTTTAGACAATTCTAACCTAGTATTTGACACACCATAAATTGTTGCATACTAGATAAATAAATAAAATTTTGAGTTAATGTTTATATAGATATCTTAATATTATAGGTTTTTTTCCTTTGAATCGAAATTATAGTGTTAGATATTGAGTAAGACTGCAAATGAAAATGCATTTTTTCTTATGTAGGGATAGAGTTTATGTAGAATACATGAAAGGTAATGTTGGCATTTAGTTAGATATTTGGTCTTTTTTGTTTAACTGAAAAAAAATGTGGTAAATTTAGTTTTGATACATGAGAAATGGTTAATTGATTAATTTCCCATGAAGTTGCATATTTTAATCGTGATTATAATTTATTGAAAATTTAATATTTGAGAGTACAAACCGTAGCTTGGGGCGCTAAAGGCATGTGCAGGGCGTGTGGTCAGACTCGAATTAAATTTTAAACGAGGGCAAATGAATTTGTTGGTTAGTAGGGTGTCATGCGTGTGTTAAGTTAACGGGCCAAACTGGCACGTGTACATATGATGCCGATTTCGGTCAAGTGGTTGGTATCATGCAAGGCCACGTGTATCGTCAAACTCACATTCTTTAAAATTTCGGTGTCTTGACTGAAGAAGGTTTTCGCCATCAGAATTAACGAAGTTGGAGAATGATTAAGGATTTGATAAAACAACCCAAAAAAGAATGCTTACAAAGACAGCCTTTGACGGCACCGTTTCTTTCCATAATTTGAATATTTATTATGTTTACTAAAACTAATGATTACTAAAAAAGAATGCCGAGTTCAATGATTACTAAAACTAACGGCAGTACTAAAATTTTTAAGGCACAAATTTTTATTTGAATATTTATTATGTTTATGAAACTTTAACTTATTTGATATAATAGTTATAAATTTGAGTATTATGCTTTAATTTTACTCATTTAACAAATACGGGCAGTCCCTAGTTACCAAAAAAAAGAGCCTTTTTTCTGGCATTGAATTATCAATGATATTAATTTTTGTAAAAATAAAATTGTGATCATCAAGATTTTATTTTTCAAAAAAAAAAAAAAAAAGAGTCGGATTCTTCAACAATTACACACCACTCAAAACTAAGGCCTAAGTGGATCCGGCCTACAAAAACAACAGAAGCCCAATATGAAACCCATTTTTAGGCCTAAGGGGCAATCTCACGGGGAGCCCAACTGCGTAATGCTGAGTGTTAGCTATGAATATCTTAAAAGAATGCTAGTTCTCCGTGGTATGTTTGTCACAATTGGTTGCTTTAACTGAATGTTCAAGCTAACAAGTAAAAGTTTAATGCTGTTTTGTTGAGTTGCTTAATCAAAAAGAAAGGTTACACCTCCTTTAGTGTAACTGAATTTTTTTAGTTTTTAGTGATGATTCAGGATTGTGGGGTCGTCTAATATTAGAGATATTTCGACTTCATTCAGTCCTTTGGACTATATTGCTATATGTGCAGCAGATGCTCGAATCAAGGTACTTAATTTTTTTTTTTTTTTTTAATTTTTGTGTTTGTTTATTTGTTGTTTTTAGACAAAGGTTCTTCGGGTTTTGCTAGATATGGGATACTTTAAAGGGCCATATTCAGACAGAATTTGCAGACATTGCATCAACTAAAATGACTAGTTTGTACACTAATAAACTGGAAAGAGGCCATCTTTCGGTTGATCACACATGTATGAAGTGGTTGGCATTGATAGAAAGGTTGATTGAAATCAAAATGAGTATTTGCTTTGTGCTTACATTTTGTATCTTTCATGTTTGAAAATAAGTTTTTGCAAATTTATTCCATGATCGCAGCAGAAACGAAAGCTTGGGAGTTAATTGTTAGTGTTAGGAACTGGTTGAAGGGATATTTTAGCTCTTGATGTAGCTGGTGACAAGTTGAAGTGGAGAATAAGCTACTGCCATTCTGGGTGAGTCACTTTTTGAACCAATCATTAATTAATAAGGGTGGGTGTGGTGGCCATAAATATATGCTCCAGCCTCTAGATATTTATAGTGGCATTGAAGGGTTTTGAAACTTACTCAAGACTTTAAATCTAATGGGAATATCATAAGCCAGACATGTATTGGAAAATGAAGACATCTTGTTGAGCCACCATAACAAGAAGCAGTTATTTCTTGGAAAAAGTAAGTTTACTTGTATGCTAGCCAGAGGCTATATCGCCTTATATTTTTTCCATTTTGTTTACTAGATGCCTCATGTGATGGATAATGCTATGTCATGTCTGATTTCCTACCAAAAAAGGACAATGTTAGTTATGTACGAAATATTAACTTGTATTTTTAGATATCTTAATCACTCTTTTTTTTCTATTTTTCCCTTGCATACAGAAGGGTGTTAGTGATATTTCCTTTGCTACCTTTGGTTCGTGTGTTACAGTGCCGGTGCTGATGGAATAATTTGCAAAATTGGTTCACTGACAGGAACTCTGTTAGGGAAGCTCAGAGCTTCCATGAATAAAATATCCTGCATGGCTGTTTCTCCTGGTATGTATCTTTTACTGTTTTTGCTGTGCTATTCCTTTATGTCCACAAAATTCGTTCATGCCTGGATCTCTGCCTGAATTAATTATCTTGGGAAGCATTCAGTCTAGAATTGTGAAGTTATGCAATTAGATGAGTTATCTGTTGTTTATGCTATTGAATTGAAGAATAAGCTCACTGGTTTCTGCTCCTTATTATATGAAATTTATTTTGTCACTTTGTGGCATCAATTTTTTCTTTTGTTCTAATGCCATTATTGGATGGCTGTTCCTCAATGGTAGATGGTAAGATGTTAGCAACTGCTGCTGGACAATTGAAGATTTCTTAACTGTTCCGACCACCAAAAGTTACAGAAATTTTCTTGCCATCCTGTGGGTTTTATATGAATCTCATGTTTCAACTATTCAATTTCTTAACCAGTGATTTGATCTGCATCTGGTCATATTCTTTCTGTTGATGTTCTTGGTAAAATAATTGTTTTTTATACTATATTTAATTGGGAGCTTTTCACTTTAAGATGTTTAATGAAGATGGGAAATATATCCTCTTGTCCGCCATTGGAGAAAGATTCATTGCACTATGGAGAATGGATGGTGGAAAAAGACAGTTAGGTAGCTGTGTTCTTGTAATGGAACACCCAATTGTTTTCATTGATAGCTGGTGCACTGATAGCAGGGAAGTTGATGGCACAGGTCTATGTATTTTGGCTATCTCAGAAACTGGTGTTTGTTATTATTGGTATGGACAGAATATTGATGAGTTACGCAATACCAAGGCCACAAAAATTACAATTTCTTCTGAAGATTTTATCACTCAAAATTAGAAGGGTGCATTTCCTTCAATTTTGCTGCAAAATTACAAGGCATTGCCAAGCCAACTTCTGCGCATGCATTTGTTGCACATGGCTTGCTAGTGAACCATCATTTCAGAAGATTGTTGTGTGTTATGGGACGGATATAAATTTGCATACTTCTCAGGATGGTGTCCTCCTGCCAATCAGCCAGTCTGGCATCAAATCCAAGTAAGGGCTATTTGTACAGAATAGAGGTCAGCCCTGAACATGAATGCCAGTCTTTTTTGAATTATTATGTATTATTAAAAGAAAATTTAGCAGCACATAAAAATATTTATGTTATCAAACATTTTCTAGTTTTAATTCTATGAAAATTTGGATATTTCTAGTTCAAGGAGGTTTTTTCTCAATATCAGAATTTTTTTTTTTTGGCAATAATGTAATGATAGCAATTTTTATTTTTTGTTTGCTTTTCAGATTTTGCACATATTTGTTGGAATATCTGTGGACTTTTCTTTCGTTCTTTTTTATTATTGGTAATTTTCCTTGTGACACATGCTCTTGATTTGGAAAGAAAGAGTAGGTTCTTTGTGTCTAATGAGAGTATTATTAAGATGGATTTTCAAGTATGCAATGCTAATACTTACCCAAAAAAAAAAAAAAAAGGAAAAACGTATACAATGCTAAGGGGTTGAATAGTTGTGAGTGGAATTCTTTTCCCATGCCTTAGAGTATTTTTAATTGGCATCTTGTTATTAAGGAGGAGGATAGTGAAGGGATGGATGTGGAGATGAAGAGATGGTTATTGGGGAAATCCCAAATTTGTAGGAATTTTGGTGTAATATTCCATTTACTTCTTAGTTTTTATTTAGTCAGCTTTTTTCTGTAATAAGAATTATGCCTCTATAGAATTTTGTTTATGTTTGGTAGGTTTTTTTTTTGGTATTATGAATTCCTCTATAGAATTCCAGGGGGAATTCTACCTTTAAATATAATTCTAATTTGAATTCATTTTTTGGCATGAATTCTTCTATGAAGGTGTTTAACCATGGAAAAATAATAATCTTTTTTCTTATTTATTTATTTATTTTCTCTTTTCCTTTCTCTTCTTTTGGTGGTTTTCTGTTTTTTCCTTTTTTTAAATTTTTTTAACAAAATATTTTTTTTATTTTTTCCCTTATTTTTAATCATAGAAATTTTTTCTCTTTTCCTTCCCCTTCTTTTGATGTTACTGCACTTTGGAGCTTGATTTGAAGTTCTTTATAAACTTCTATTAAGCAACAAAACTTCTGAGGCTTGTTGCTGTTTTCAGTTTTAAGGTTCAAAAACTATATATGGTTGTGCCCCTTGTGTTGGTTTAAGTCAGAGAAGCTTTGTCTGATGAGGGCTAGCTGTCCATCATTTTGCACCAGCTTGTTGACTGGTCTTGGTGGTGCAATTTTGGTAATGTTCAGCTTTCCATGGTCTAGCTCTGCAAGGCTCTTGTCCTATTCCTATTTTTTCTTAAAAACTGTATCTATTCTTTTTCTGTTCACTAACTTTTATGGATCATGCTCATGGGGCGAAAATTCTTCTGTTCTTCCGGGTAATTATCAACAGAAGGGTAGATGTAACTTGAACAGATTTTTCCTTTTTGAATTTGTTGTCTCATTGCTGTAACCTTTTTGTCCCAAACACAAGTGCCAGTGTAAGAGAGTCCTTTTGTTATGAGATACACAAGCCAAGCATTTTTGCAATTTATTCTATCACTGCTATTGTATGTGCTTTCCTGTGTTTAGTGCAGCCGTGCATACCTGAAGCCAGTTAAGTTGGGTTTCTGCACATTCACTTCTTGTTGAGGGGACTTTATTAAAAATGGTGTAAGAAAATTTTATACTTCGTCAAGTAACCTACAAGATTAGGAAGTGCACACATGTCTTTTTGTCTTTGTACCATATTTTTATGTGTTTCTGCTTAAGGTTTTTGCTGAAGGCTTGGTCAGTTTGTTGAATGCTTGTAGTTGGATTTATTTCTCTTTAAGTTCTGTGTTCTTGAAGCTGCATACACCTGTTTAGAATTACATTTTTTGCAGTTTATCTAATGTTTTTTTATATCCACCAATGTGTGAATTAAGAATATATGTGGTGTTTGGTTCATTTTTGGTGTACTGGATTCTTGTTTTAGTGCTTGTATGAATGTGAATCCAAAAGTGAGGAGGGAAGAACATGCTGTTTTATAAATAAAGGACGGGAAACACTGATTTTTAGTACCTTTTAGTTTTGTGGTTTGGATCTGGTTGATACTTAAGCATTTGCGATCCTTGAAGCAAACTCAGGGTCTTTAGAATATTAATTTACATGATTCCTCCATTATTTATTTTACCCTTGTCAACATCCTACTCTTGATCCGCTTATTAGTGTTTCTGAACACTGGATTCCACCATGAAGATTTACCAATTTTAATTGTTTTTTCTTTGTGTAATTATCAGTGTTTCTCTTGGGGCAGAATTGTTTTGCCTTTCAAGTAGATAAACAACCCTGCTACAAACCATAGGTAACAAATGTTCACAAGGCACTGCAGCAAAACAATGTTCTTGATCCATCGTCTACATAAAAATTGTTGCAGTGCCTTATATAACATGCTTTCTTAAATATCTGTGCCCAGTTTTGATTAGATTGCTTCTGTTTTAAATAATTGAAAATTCTGTGATATGGGTTCCCTTTTTTTTCTTTAAGTTTTTATGATCATCTAGCAAAGATTGTTGATGCGAAAATTTAATTGAGAAAAATGCTGAAAAGAAGGGGGTGGGGGGTTTGTGTGGGGGGGTGTGGAAGCTTTAGGGATTACTTGTTTGAGAACAACACAACTTTGTTTTGGAAGGGCATTTTATGAAAACATTTTTATCTTTATGGAATCTTTTGACATGGCAGAAGCATGGAGATATAGATGATATATAATCTGAAGGATGTTAATTTTTCAAAAATGGAAGGCTGATCAGTGTTTTTGTAATCTAATAGCATCTTTAATGAATTCTTCTACAATAAAGAAGTACCTAGCCAGGGGTGTCTTAGTCGTTGGCTATGTCAGAAGTAGAAAGAGGAATCAATTCTCCCAGCACTTAAGAAGCTTAGAATCTCATTCTTCCCTAGCTAACTAAGTATTTTCACATGCTCATTACAAAACATTACTTCCACAGGACAGTTTTATCATTTATTTAGGTATTCTTTTTCAAGTTTCTCCCTCTGAAGCAAACCAACCATAAATCAGCTATGTGTTCAGACTGATCATCAACCCCTAAACCCTTCTACATTATCCTACATGCATTCGGATATTCATTGCTAAACATTGATGTGATAATTCCATTGTTGTGATAGCTATTGTTGTTATGATAATCTTCATTGTAGTGGTCCACCTGGCTGTAGTTTACACATCTTGGTGGTGACCTGACATATTCATATTCTGTGACATAAGGTGATGGCTTATAAGTGTTGTAACTGTGAGTGACGTAGATGGGTTGTGGATCTTGAGGTGCAGCTTGTTGAAACCTCTGGCCATTATTGTATCTGTTCCAGTGTCCACTGTAGCTGGGTGCGTAACCATATCCGTAGGTGTAGTCAGGAGGGTGGTGGTGTATAACATGAACCTCTCCGATATCTTTTGGCCCGGAGGGACCTGCTTTTTGGCTGGTGTTGGTTTCTGTTGCAATGGGTGAGGGATGCACCTCTGGGGGTGGTGGCAGATTCTCTGGTGGAGGTGGCGGATTCTCTGATGTTGGTGGTGGTGGTGCTTGATCTTTTGGTGGTTCAGGTGGTTTTGCTGCTTCTGCTGGTGGATTGGCACCCTCTGGTGGTGGAGGGGGAGGGTTTGCTGCTTCAGGGGTTGGTCCACCACAGCTACCCTCTTGGGGTTGTACTGGTGGCTGATTGCTAGATTCTGCTACTTCTGAGCGGGAACATATTGTGGCGATCTTCCTTGTTTTCTTTATCGCTTTCATTATCCTTTCAGGGTCTGCCCACCCTATTATTGTTAATTTTTGTTGGGGGAAATCAATATAGAAATCATATATACCTGGAAAGAGAAATGAGTTTTCATAATTATGTTTCCATGTTAATACTGCAGAAATAGAATGAAAAATATTAAAGAAAGATAGTTGCAACTTACCATTGATGCCATGTAAAGCCTTCTTGATCTTCTGTACACACCCATTGCAGTCCATTCGAAGTTGTATCTCAGTGACTTTAGGTTTCTGCATTTAAGGAGAACAGAAATGGTTAGATACCGTTGCACAATGTATGAATTTCATTGAAATCTACATTAATGACAGGAAGTGTACCTCCAACTCTGGAATCATTAGACAATTGGAGGAAAAATGGAGGAAACCAAGAGAAATGTATTGTAGGGAATGGAAATTGTGGAGAGTGAGAATGAAGAATCAATAGGTGGCATTTATTTGTACCCGGGGAAGGAATATTGGAAAGGCAAAATGATGTGGGACATGTAAGGAATCACTTTTTCTCAAGGCGAAAGAGAAATGAAAGAAATATTGCTGCTTGATTTGCTTTGAGAAGTCATTATCAAATCCTAAAGGGGCAAGGAGAGCAGAGGTTGGCCCCAAAAGAGGGGTCAGTGTGCTTTGTATGGACCTTGACATAGAGTGGCAAAGGGAATTTGTTTTTGTATGGATGGCCATTTATAATTGAGAGATGTGTATGCAATTTTGGATATCCAAAACCGACCATAAAAAGGGAAATTAAAAGTGAAGAACAGATGATAGTTGTTTTTGTTTTTTACATTCATTGCTTCATTATCAGCATTGAAAAGAGTCAAAGTAGCTTTTTAGATGTAAGGATATCCACTCTTGGAGAATCCTTTTGTCACAAGTAAAGGTGTACTAATTTCTTGTTTATTTGTGCTGGAAAGCATAAGTCATCTTTCAGAAAGATTGATGGAAGGTTTTAAGGGAAGATTTGTTTGAGAGTTCTATGGGAACTTTACCTTGTGATTGAGACATAAACCACACTTTGATGACCTTTTGGTTTAGATATCAAAGACAAAGAAAAATACTGGATGGTCATTTGATTCCAAACAATTCTTCGACTTTTATTTTGAGAATAAAGAAACTGCATTTAGGTTACCAAGCATCTAATCTAATCCCTTGTTTTGATTAAATGTTTTAACTTAATTAGTGAGCTTGGTCAATGCATTAGTTTTTACTGAAGTATCTCCCATTCTGTAATTATTGCCTGAAATGG
Source organism: Mangifera indica (assembly GCF_011075055.1). NCBI lineage: Eukaryota > Viridiplantae > Streptophyta > Magnoliopsida > Sapindales > Anacardiaceae > Mangifera > Mangifera indica. The sequence goes on along the minus strand of NC_058139.1, from coordinate 18,075,152 downwards.
TGCAGGTATATGGTGCTTTGAGGTTTCCATCTCAGCCAATCTTTGTAAACTTTTGAAGAAGGTGCAACACTTTGATGTAAAGGTCCCTTTAGATGGGACCAGATCACTGTTTCTCCAGGACAATTAAAAAACTGCTGAGTTCTCACTTATAATATTGATTAATGAAGATTAATTGATAACCTTTCCCAGGATCACTTTGACTGAAAGGCCAAGTCTCTGCACAATACAGAAGAAAAAAATTGCACCTAGAGAAGCTTTTGTGCCTTGGTTTTAAAATAATGGGTTTGGCAGGGAGATCTTAAAGTTGGATATTGTTTGATCTTGTTGAAATTTTTTAATCTAAAGAAATATCTTTTCACTGAGCCACTAAAAAATTTTGTCCTTCTACCTTTCAGAATAGCATGAGGTGCAATGAATGACTGATATTAATGAAATTTTACAGTTACCAAGTCCAAAAAGCAGACAACAATTCTGTCACAATTTGTATGGCACAGAAAATGATGGAAGCCTAATAACAAAAGTTTATACGCGCAGGACCCCAGGTGCAATTAAAGGAAGGAAGCAAGAAAATTTAGGAAAATCAGAAGGAGTCAGCTTGGGAAATTCAGAAGATATGGAAGCTACCAGTTTAGAGAATCCTGATGTGATATTCAGCAGTAGCGTATAAAGGAAAACAGAGAAAGAAATAGGCAACAGAATATTCTGCAACAGCATATATTGGAAAGCAGAGAAGAAATATGCAGCAAAATATTAGTTGACTTAGGAAATATTTTCTTTAAGATTTAAAAATATTATTATTAATATTATTCCTAAAATAAGTTAGTATTACCTCTTGGTGGCTATTTAAAAGGCCTTGTTGAAAGAACTTGGGAGATGAATCAGATGTTGAGTTAATAATATTAGTATTGAGTTATTATTTTTATAGTTTTACACCTTCAAATTAGTTGCATTATCCAATTAATTTCTTATTTACTTTCCGCTATCAACTTGTTTGCGTTGTATGGAAGATCTTAGCCTGAGACCTTTCTGAAGGAGCTGCTGTGCGTGCTGGAACCAACAGATTGGATTGCAGGTTCGTAACAAACTTGGTATCAGAGCCGTCGATAACGGGGTATGGTAACGACAAGAATGGATTCACGAGTGGAAGAAATTGAGAAGAACTACCGTAATTTGGCTGAACGAGTGGCTGCTATTGATGACAAATTCACTAATGGGGAGGCAAATACGGCTGCTCAATTTGAATCGATCAATGAAAGATTGCATGAAATCAAAAATCTGTTGTCTCGGGAACTCAAAGGAAAAGAGGCGGAACACACAACGCCCTCATCCTCAATAATGCAGGAGCAGCATCCATTCCCACATGAAACTGGAGGAATCACAGGGGAAAATTTCCAACCTCAATTACAACAAGTTGACCAACAATTCCCACCACTTCCCATGGTGAATGGCGCCAGGATGAGGAATGCAGAAAACTTTAGAATACAACCTCCACCACGGCGTTTTCCTTACGAACCAGGGTGGCGTCGCGATAGTCACCCACGACGGTTAGAGCTCCCAATATTTAATGGCGAAAATCCATGGGGGTGGATAGCCAAAGCAGAACGTTATTTCCAGATGTATGGAATGGATGAAAGAGAGCGGATACCAGCAGTAATCCTCTGTTTCGAAGGGGAAGCTTTAAGCTGGTTACAATTTCGGGAACTGTGGCAACCATTCCGAGAGTGGAGAGAGATGAAGGAAGAATTGTTGCTCCGTTTCGGCTCGTCCCAACATCGAACACCCTACGAGCAACTGATTCTCCACCGGCAAACGGGTACTGTCGCAGAATACAGGGCACGATTTGAGCAGCTAGTGGCCATGCTACCTACAGTGTCTATGGATTGGTTGAGAGGGGCCTTCTTAGCAGGGTTGTCAGAGCGAATTCAAGCAGAAGTAAGACTTCTATCACCTCCAGATTTGCGCTCTCTGATGCAGTTGGCGTTGGATGTAGAACAAAGAAATTGGGCCATAGCTGGGTTAGTCTCCATACCAAACCCAAATTACACAACCCAACTCCAGCCTACTAATAACACAACGTCTCCCAAGCCACACCAATATAATAGCCCATCTATTTCCTCAAATATAAACCCAATTCCTAACCCAAATAATAACCCAAACCCTAAACAATATATTCACCACATTCATCAAAACCAAAAACAATTACCTTACCCATCCCAGCAACCAAACTACACCCAACACCTTGACCCAAATTCACACCCGACACAGTTTTTTAATTCACCACAAACACTGCTCTCTCCACCTCTCCACCAGCCAATGCAAAAGTGGAATCAACCACCACAGCCATTACAGCCTCCACAGCCCCCCACCCCTGATAACTCGTCCTTCCTCAATGACCGACCACATCAATCCGTAAATCTACCTGCCCAATCAACAACCTCTACAGTGCAACAACGGCCATCGTCGTCATCTTCTTCCGGTTCACGTCGTCTCTCCCAACCAGAGATACAATCCAGAATTGCTCAAGGGTTATGTTTTAAGTGTGGAGAAAAATACGGACCTACTCACCAATGTCGTTACAGGCAACTTCGGCTTATGCTTTGTGAAGAGGAGATTGCAGAGGATGATGGAATACACAAAGAAGCCAATGACGTTTTACCAGCAACAGGGGCGACGATTGAACTCTCCCGACACTCTGTCGCTGGCATTAGCTCTCCAAAGACACTAAAGCTTCGGGGAATCATTCATGGAGTGCCAGCAGTGGTATTGGTAGATAGTGGCGCAACTCACTGTTTTATTTCTCAGAAATTGGCGACTCAAATTAAGCTTCCTGTGCTTCAATCAAATTTTCAAGTAACTATTGGAAATGGAGAAAATGTTAAAGGGGGTGGTATCTGCTCAGCAGTCTCGATGCAGCTAGGTGAAGTAGAGTTCACGCACGATTATTATGTCTTTCCGTTGGGTAATGTTGATGTGATTCTTGGAGTAAATTGGTTGTCTACCTTAGGGGTGGTTCGCACGGATTGGCAGGCCCTCACTATGAGTTTCGAGTGGGACGGCAAAATGGTAACTCTCCACGGAGACCCATCCCTTATTACCCAGGAGACCACTTTTAAAGAGATTTGGAAAACCATCCGAACTGGAAGCCTTGGATACTGGATAGAGCTGGCAGTAGCAGATGTTCAAGAAACTAAGGTTGACTCCCCTGAAATTGAAGCACTATTGGATCAGTTCAACCATTTATTTGTGGCACCTACAGGACTACCACCACACCGCTCACATGACCACGCCATCAAATTGATCGAGGGTGCTATTCCACCAAATATTAGGCCATACCGTTACCCTCACCATCAGAAGAATGAGGTGGAAAGACAAGTCAAGGAGATGCTCCAGGCAGGAATAATTAGATCAAGCATTAGCCCTTACTCCAGCCCGGTTTTATTGGTTCAAAAAAAAGATGGAGGGTGGCGTTTTTGTGTGGACTATCGCGCGCTTAACAAGCTTACTATTCCAGATAAGTTTCCTATACCAGCCATTGATGAGTTACTTGATGAACTTGCAGGAGCTTCTATTTTCAGTAAATTAGATTTGAAATCAGGATACCATCAGATACGGATTATTGATAGTGACATTGAGAAAACTGCCTTTCGAACACATAACGGGCATTATGAGTTCCTCGTAATGCCATTTGGATTATCAAATGCCCCAGCCACTTTTCAGGCCTTGATGAATGAGATTTTTCGAGACTACCTTCGTCGATTTATTTTAGTGTTTTTTGATGATATTCTGATTTACAGTCGCACCCTAGCTGATCATCTTAGTCATTTACAAACGACACTTGAGTTACTTTCTGCACATAACCTGGTGTTGAATAAAAAGAAATGTTCCTTTGTTGTCACTAAGTTGGAATACTTGGGACATATCATTTCAGTTAATGGGGTTGCCGCCGATCCCAAAAAGATTCAGAGTATGGTTGATTGGCCTTTGCCACGGGATATCAGTGAACTCAGGGGATTTTTGGGACTCACTGGATACTATCGCCGGTTTGTTCGTAATTATGGTAAAATTGCTGCCCCACTTACACACTTACTTAAGAAAAATTCTTTCGTTTGGACGGAGGCAGCTACTCAGGCATTTCAAGCTCTTAAACTTGCCATGACAACGGTACCAGTGCTTGCTATACCTGATTTTGCACAAACATTTGTTGTTGAGACTGATGCTTCGGCCACAGGGATTGGGGCGGTGTTAATGCAAGGTGGACGACCTATCTCTTTTATGAGTCAAGCTTTGACTGCTAGGGGGAAATCAAAATCGGTGTATGAGCGTGAATTAATGGCTATAGTACTTGCATTGCAGAAATGGAGGCATTATCTATTGGGAAATCATTTTGTAGTTCGCACAGATCAAAAAAGTCTTAAGTATCTCATGGAACAGACTATTATCAGTGGAGATCAACAACGATGGGTGATGAAGCTTTTGGGGTTTGATTTCGAAATTCAGTATAGACCTGGGGCGGAAAACAAGGCTGCAGATGCATTGTCTCGCTTATCAACTGACTCGGTTACCTTATCATTTATGTCTACAACCCACTGGGTAGAAGGCGATATCTTGTCTGAAGAGGTCAGATCCGAGGAGTATTATAAGGGAATCATTCATGGACTATTACGTGATCCTACTAGTTATACTAATTATACCTTGAAGAAGGGCACACTATTTTATAAGGGAAGGTTGGTAATTTCACCACGATCTAAGCTCCTTCCTACAATTTTATCAGAATTTCATTCTTCTCCTTTTGGGGGTCACTCAGGATTTTTTCGTACGTACAAAAGAATAGCGGCAGTATTTTATTGGGTTGGCATGAAGAAAACTATTCAGGATTATGTAGCTTGTTGTGAGGTATGTCAGCGGAATAAATATCAAGCTATGAGCCCAGCAGGACTATTGCAACCACTGCCTATTCCGGAGAGGGTTTGGGAAGATATATCTATGGACTTTATTGGAGGTCTCCCTCGTACCAAAACAGGTGACACCATTTTGGTGGTCGTTGATCGCCTCTCCAAATATAGTCATTTTTTCCCTCTTTCACATCCGTACACTGCTAAGGAGGTGGCTGAACTATTTGGTAGGGAAATTGTTAAACTCCATGGATATCCTAGGACAATCGTTTCCGATCGTGATCGTTTGTTTATGAGCCAGTTCTGGGGCGAATTATTTCGCTTAGTGGGGACCATTCTGAAATTTAGTAGTGCTTACCATCCACAAACAGACGGACAGACTGAGGTGGTTAATCGAGGCCTTGAGACGTATCTCCGTTGTTTCTGTGTGCAACAGCCAAAACATTGGCCCAAATGGCTCCCTTGGGCCGAATACTGGTATAATACCACCTTCCAAAGCTCCATTGGTATGACCCCATTCAAAGCCTTATATGGGCGAGAGCCCCCAACGCTTTTACGTTGGGGAACCGAACGATCTAAGATTGATGACGTGGATACCTACCTTCAACAACGCGACATTATTTTAACAGAATTGAAAGATCAACTCAATCGCGCAAGGGAACGTATGAAACGACAAGCTGATTTACATCGACGAGAGATTCATTTCAACATTGGGGATAGAGTGTTCTTGAAACTTCAGCCGTATCGTTTTAAGACTCTGGCTCGCAGACCAAATGAAAAATTAAGCCCGCGCTTCTATGGCCCATTTGAGATTACAGAAAAAATTGGATCGGTTGCTTATCGGCTTGCCCTACCTTCAGGGAGTAGGATTCATCCTGTCTTCCATGTTTCCCAATTAAAGAAAGTTATTGGACCTACAATTCAGCCACAGCCTCTCCCAAATTGCTTGTCTGAAGACCTGGAGTTACAATTGCAACCAGAATCTCTATTGGGTACTCGGTTCTCTCTACAAGGACGTTTGGAAGTTCTCATTAAATGGCACCAGCTACCTGATTACGAAAATTCTTGGGAGGATTATGACGAGTTGAATGAACAATTTCCCCTTTTTCACCTTGAGGACAAGGTGCGAGTCGCTGCGGGGGGTATTGATGGAAGCCTAATAACAAAAGTTTATACGCGCAGGACCCCAGGTGCAATTAAAGGAAGGAAGCAAGAAAATTTAGGAAAATCAGAAGGAGTCAGCTTGGGAAATTCAGAAGATATGGAAGCTACCAGTTTAGAGAATCCTGATGTGATATTCAGCAGTAGCGTATAAAGGAAAACAGAGAAAGAAATAGGCAACAGAATATTCTGCAACAGCATATATTGGAAAGCAGAGAAGAAATATGCAGCAAAATATTAGTTGACTTAGGAAATATTTTCTTTAAGATTTAAAAATATTATTATTAATATTATTCCTAAAATAAGTTAGTATTACCTCTTGGTGGCTATTTAAAAGGCCTTGTTGAAAGAACTTGGGAGATGAATCAGATGTTGAGTTAATAATATTAGTATTGAGTTATTATTTTTATAGTTTTACACCTTCAAATTAGTTGCATTATCCAATTAATTTCTTATTTACTTTCCGCTATCAACTTGTTTGCGTTGTATGGAAGATCTTAGCCTGAGACCTTTCTGAAGGAGCTGCTGTGCGTGCTGGAACCAACAGATTGGATTGCAGGTTCGTAACAGAAAACAACACAGAAAAAAATATAGAAAAATAAAAAAAACAGGGATTTGGGAATTGAAAAAATCATTGATATAATCTTGATTCAATGTATGTTCTTATATAAAAAAATTTAAACATACAAAAAAAGAAAAAAATCTACGGATATAAAGACATGACTAACAATTTAAAAATAAACAACTTCCTAAAGACATTATTAGTCATTCTTCATTTGCAGTTCAACAATATGACATTTTCACACATTACCAGATCTGCGAGAGAGCAGCTGCTGAGACATTTTTTCAACATATATATATATATATATTTTAAATAATTAATTCGAAGGTTTCATAAACATGACAAAGAGAGTTAAGAATTCTTTTTAAAGTTTTAATACCCTTCCCGTTTTAATGACTCCTCTTTTGTTTTAAACATATACTTTCACACCACTGAGTATCCTGACCTGTCAGTCATACCAAATGGAGTTCTTTTGCGAGGTAGAAGAGAGAGTCGAAAAAAGATTTAAGGAATTGCCGATCCTTGTTTCAGTTATTTTAAACATCACTTGGTAACATGCTGAACATGAAGAATACTATTGTGGGTCAATGAAATGTATTCAATCAGTTGGTGATGGCGCTCTTTATTCCTTATGTTCTGTGATTCTCGGAGTTCAAGTAGAGGGATCTTTATAGTCTCGGCCTACAGTCAGTGATTCCCTAAGATTGAAAGCACGAGATATTTGGCACGTTGTTACAGGCTGGCTCTCATGTCAACATTTGCTTTACTAATTTGCATTCAGGAGATCTATACGAGAAAAAAAATGAAAACACTGTATTCCTATTCTTGATTTGACTTAGATTAAAGTTTTGTCTTATGAAAATCTAATTTTCTTAAGAATTAAAGTTGATCCTCTTGAAGTTGTCTTTATAGTAAAATTGTAATTACACGTGCTTCATAACCCACTTTATGTTTTCTTAACAACTCTAGAAAAGGAGAGGCAAAAAATCATAAACTTATCGAATATATCAAATTTTCTACAAAATAAGATATTAAATTGTCCTTGTCTGACTCTCAGAGTTAATTTGAATGGTTAAATAAAAGAATCTTTATAAACAAAACCTTGAATTACCCGACTTAGGTTTACTTGTCTACTAAAATTGGGCAAGGTTCAGGGAAATAAAAAAAGTTTGTCAAGTTCCTGATTGATTTTTACTAAGTTCTAGAAGGGAATGGTTGATAAATTTGTCAAAATCTTGATGCACTGGGGCATTGCCCTTTATTTTCACTGATAAAAGTGGGAATTCATTGGTATACATGGATCCCGGAAAAGAAATTCATAGCGACATGTCACAAGAGAAACAACACACATGCTTAGAGATCTAGAACAGATAGACAAACTGAAGAATAATTATTAAACTATGCATAGACTTGAGGGTTATCCAAGAGGTAGTTCTCCACCATCTTGTAAATTCCGGCAACTTTATCTTTGCTAGCCTCAATTTCCTCTTTTCTGATCTCAGACTCCCCCACCACGTGGTAATGGCTCGTCATCTTGCAGATGCAACCGCCACCATCACTATCTACCTCAAATTTGACCTCATAAACAATAGACTCAAGCTTATCTCCTAATGCATCTCCTTCAATCATGGTATACTTGCACGCCAAGTTCTTTTCATCGATTTCGTCAATTCGATGCTTCACATATTTGAATCGAGTACCTGAATGTTACCCAAAAGAAAAAAGGCATCTATTAGTAGTATGAAAAGCAATAGCTTAATGTAAATAAGTTTGATTGGTCTGGTAGCAAAGATTGCTAACCGTCAGTAAAGTTGATTTGCTCAATGCTTCCAGCAGCTCCAACATCACCTTGAATCACGTTGATGCTTTTGATATATTGTGGAAACAGTTTTGGAAACAGATTGTTGGAGTCTAAGATCAGGGCATTAAACATGCGCGGAGCCGCAATCGGGCACTTGTACTCTTGTGTAAAAGTACTTACTGTCATGTTTGTTTGTAGATTGAAGTAAAGAGAAGAGAATATCACATAAAATTTTTTTTTGCAGTGTAAGGGATTACTCTGAAGTATTTATAATGGTGGGTTGGTAACAAGTTCCCCTAAGCATGATTACAAAGACGAGTTACAATGCAACTACAGGAAACACAAGCTTTTCAAAGACTTCCTTTTGTGGCTGCTGGACATCTCTTGTATAAACTTTCAAAGATTTTATTCAACGGAAAACAATGGCTGCGCCGACTTACTTTGGCTGGGGCTTACCAAACTGGGGCATTGCTTTGAACAGCCCGAGTAGTAAACCTGAAGAGGAGGACCTCTTGACGAGAATTTTGTGACTGATTTAATTAATGTCAGAAATTTTTTTAAATTTGTGGAATATTTTGGCTTTCTGCCTAATCGGTAATCACTAACAATCACAGGAGAATATCCATATGTTTATTAACCCACGTCCGGTGACAGACCCAGAATGTGAGAACAATATCCCTAAACTTACAAATAAGCAATCCCATGTTTATTTTATTAAATGATTATTCAACTCTTAAAGTTACATATCTAAGACATTATAAAATACTTTAATACTATAATAATGCATGTTTGTGATATTTTAAGTCTTGCGTTGTGATTGCCCTTAAATAAAAAAATTATCATTCATATTTGGAACATCAATGTCATGATTGGTACAAAAAGAATAATATTTATTTAACAAAATCTCTCATCCATTGTCTCTTATTACTTGTAAAATTTATTTACACTCTTCAACCTAATTCATATAATTTATAATATTTTGATTTTTTCTTGGTAATGCTTGAGAATGTTTATTTGTAAAATTAAATATTTCATTCATTAGAAATAGACCAAACACAATCATCAATGTCATGATTTGTACAAAGAGAATAAACTTTATTTAATAAAGTCTCTCATCTGGTATCTCTCATCACTTGTAAAACTTATTTACACTTTTCAACCCAATTCATATCATTTACAATATTTTGATATCTTCTTTATAGTTCTTGAGAATGTTTATTTGTAAAATTAAATATATCCTTCATCAGAAATAGACCAAACGTAAAATCAAATGATTGCATTAATTTCAATAAATAAATAAATAAATATATAAAGGTAAGTCATTTATGTAGTTATGCTTATTGTCAAATAACTATTCATAATCTACCTAAGTGATCTTTGCCATATCTTATGTCTCTGTGGTCATCCTTCACAAAACGCAAGAGTCTCCCTTGAGAAGGTAGTTGATATAGTTGACTTTCTCAAATAACTTTTTATAATCTACTTAAGTGATCTTTGCCATATCTTATGTCTCTATGGTCATGTTAGAAACAATTAAACATGCCAGGATCCGAATTCTGTGAAATCTGTAAATAGAATTTGCGTACCCGTTTATGTGTTCGATGAAGCGTCTTCGAATTCTACGCGAGGTGTTGACGTTAGTTTGTTTCCACGACGCCATTTACCCACGTACTGATTTCCATTTGGGAGACTCATTTACTGTGCATTCATTTTGGCAAGGAAGGGTTCTCTGTAAAAATAGTATTCTCATTTCATCTCCTTACCCTTTGGGAGGCAGTTAAGACTTTTTATATAAAAGTCCAACCGCCAATAACCGCTAATAACTGCTCTTTGGCAGTTAATCAAATTGGGTCGGGTTGACCCGTCATGGGTGGACCCGGATCCAATATCTCCTACTCACACATGATGGAAGACCCAAACCAAATGCTTAGCCACAAAAATCTCATATACCAGTACGTTTCATACTTGCAAATGTGTCGTGCGACCTCGCGAGCAACCTGCACTTGGGAGCTAATTACTATGCATCTGTTAGGAATAGCATAGCCGCTTCAACTCGAATAAAACAAAAATAAAGCGTTAGGCTCGCAGCACCCCAGACTTACTCGATAACACTAGCTCCCTTTAATCCCTCATTTTTCATTGTGTTATTTTCCTATATATCCATGATCAAGTCCAATCTCCATATGAGTCACATGATCGGCTAGCCAATGGACACACATAATATATATAAGTCTTCCTTTTCTATTTGAAATTCTCAATTTAAACTTAGCTGTTTTTCTAGTCATGTTCCATAGACCGAATCATGCGTGGCCATAGGTTCCAAGCTAAGATAGCAACACTACGAGTAAATATCGAACAACAGTAAAAAGTCAAAGGGTACTAACATGAGTTAATCCTCATAAAGTCTCATATAGTGAAGGAGCAGGGATTCATCCTTCCACTACTTTAACTGGTCGTCTTACTTATGCACACATGGTATGAATCATGTGCTACAGTGTGTATTTTCTCAAATGTCATTCACAACACTGTACAGATCTTAGTTCAGTCGCTACCCTGAGCGCCTAACCTGAGTTCTTAATCATCTTCACACTTGCAGGTATTTATTTATATTAAGAACTCACATCTGGCATTCACAAGTTATTTGGACGTGGGGAATCCAAATCGGTCATTTTCAAATATATCTATTTATGACCTCATCTTGATCAATCATCAAGGCGACATTTTTATTTCAATAAATATTTTCTTGAGAAATTTGTCTCCCATTGGTATGCTCTCTCAGTATCACAATTCTCAAGAATAATGTCTCATCTTTGCTCGCTTTCTCAGCACCAAAGGCGATTGCTCGTGTGAGTGAGCCAATCTCTAACTTGTGTGACATTACAATCTTGTTGAGCTAAAAACGATGTGTATGCAGTGAAAACCCAAGAATTTTGGGACATAAGTTCAAAACATAAAATGAACTTAAATTTATGGTTTTCGACGTTGTGTCATTAGTACAATATATAAGCTCAACACTCATCAATCATTGTCTACGCAATCCAAGAAATTTAACATGTACAAGATATACTTTTCTTGGAAGAATCTCAGTCAAAGGATCAGTGACTATACAATGCGTAGAATTATATTGTACGTTCATTTTCCTCTTGGAAATTGAGTCTTTTATTACGTTGTGTCTAGTGTCGATACGTTTGGTTATCTTATAAAAAAATTAAGATCTTTCATTTCAACAGACAACCATTGCTCTAACAATATTGTCATGTTTACTCAGATTCACAAAGAATCTTCTTAACCAAATAGTTTCTTGCACATTTACTGAATAGGCTATATACTAGGCTTCCAATGTGGATACGGCTACGCATCTCTGTTTCTTATCGCTCCAAGATATGAGTCCTTTTGGAGTAAGAAAAACTTAGCTGTTATCTAATTTGCGTTGGTTTAAAAACACTTCCCCAATTGGCATCTCAATGGCCAATCAAACGCAAGTTTGATCCTTAATCACATAATCAATCATCCACAGAGCCTTAAAAATATCAAAAATTCTACAAACAGCCTTTCAGTGCTCTTTTCAACATTTACTTATATCGACTAACTAGCCCAATAACAAAATAAATATCTGGGCATGTACGCATCATAGCATACATAATACATCTGATGACATCTGAATAGGTAACCTTTGACATCTCTCTGCTTCTATCTTAAGTTTTGGGACATATCTCTTTTGGCTCAATAATTCGTCATTTGTCATAGGAATATCAACGGATTCACAATATACCATATTGGATTGTTCTAGAACATTTTGAATATTACGCTCTTATGACAGAGTCAAAAGTTTCTTTGAACAATTCCTCTAAATGTAAATTCGTAATATATATTCTGTTTACCCACATCCTGCAAGTCACAGATATGGACAACCATCCTTTGATGATTATCACTTACTTCAAATCATTTCTAGCTATTTATACATCATCACACATATTGATAGAATTACAAATTTCTCATCAGACTTTGTCACATAGACATGACGGTCTTGATTAATCATTTTAAAATTCAAGTACTAGTATCTAGATGACAGTTTTAGGTCATTCAATGTCTTTGAAGCTCGCACACTCTGCGCTTCAGACCTATAACAGTAAGATCTATATCTCATTTCATGCAGATTTCTTTGTCAAGTTTTCCACTAAGAAAAATTGTCTTGACAGTCATCTGGTGTAATTCTAAATTCAAATGTGTTATTATAGCTAAAACCAAATACATTGAAGTAAATATTATAAATGACGAAAATATCCTTTTACACAATCTATACCTTCTTATTGGGTATAGTTTTTCGCTATTAAGCGAAATTATATATATTTATTGAGCCATTTGCCTTATGACTAATTTAGGAAACTCATTTATTCCCAATAAATTTTCGATCTAGCGATAAGTCAACCAAAACCTAGAATTGGTTTGTTTTCTGAGTATTCTATTTCTTCTTCCAATGCATTTCAAAAATTTTCTTATCAAAGGATGAGACATTTATTTCAGGTTCTTTATCATCTTGGGGAGTGGTTATGAAAACTTTGTTTTCATTTAAAAAAAAAACGTCACTTGAATACTTTTGGACGTCCACTCCAATGCAATTGAGAATTAATGCTCTCACTATCCAAAATAGATTAAAGCTTAATCTCAATGCTCCCACTAGGGTGAGATGAATGAAACAAACAATTAAAGATCATTACTCCCACTATCCGAAATAGGCTGGAGCTCATTTGCATTTGCTCCCACTAACTAGAATAAGTATAGGTCTTATATCTTAGGACTCAACCAATGGTCGTTAAGATATACCCATCTTCATTCTTTTCTCATCTCATTCAGATGAAACCTATTATCAACATCATCCTTATTAAGAAAAATATCCTCTATGAATGTAGTATCTCTAATACAAGTTCAATTAATCTTCCAACGAAATCCTCCCTTATGAACACATACCTTTTGGAGTGCTCAGCGTATCTGATAAAGATACATTCATTTCTTCTCAGTCCCAATTACTCTAACTTATGGGAAAAGTTATGGATTGATATTACTAACCACTAAGGTTGCAATCAATTAACTTAGATTTTTTATCTGACCATAACTCATAGGGAGTAGAAGCAACTGGATTAGTAGGTAATCGGTTAAGTTCTCAAGCAGCAATAAATATCATATCATCACAAAGTGACTTGACGTTTTGCTTGCGTTTTCACTGACTTAACCATTTCCAATAGAGTTCAATTACTCTTTTTCGCTACACCGGTTGTTGCAAAGTTTTTGGAATTACTGTTTACCATACTATTGATTTCATTACTCAGTTCCTTGAACTATTGGAACAAATGCTCAAGATCTCGATGAGTTCATAAAACTCTTATATATTTTGTCTAATTGATTCTCAACCTCAATTATATAGTGTCTAAAGCAGTCTACTGCTTCTGACTTATGGGAGATCAAGTAGACAAGACCAAATCGAACATTGTTATCATCATTAGTGATGAAAAATGAGATACATTCTCAAACTTTACATTCATAGGAAAATATATATACCTAAGTATATAGATTGCAAAGGAAGTCAAACTCATATAGTTTTGTCAAATGGTTTTTAGAAGTTTTTCTAACTAGGCAATCCTTACATATGGACAATTCTATTTATGTGAAAGTTCCTAATAAACTTTCATAAGCCAATTTATTCAATCCATCTTGGCTTACATGCCCTAATGTAACATGCCATTTATTTGCATTCATTTCCATATATATAAGAGAAGCAAATAATGAAAAACTTAACATTATCAAAAATGTAAGGTGATAAACACCATATAACCATTCAACCAACAAACCAAATCTGTAGAAATCAATTCTATCACATTTCAATAAAACACCCAGAGAAATTCAAATTATATCCTAGTTTAAAAAGAACAAGTACTTTGACCAAGATTTACTGAATATTTGGAGCATATTGGATTTCGTGTAGGTATAGGATTCAATCATCTGCAAAACTTATTTGCTTGTGTCTATTCCTCTTACTACAAACTTTGTGTTGTTGCCTACATATATCCAATTCACTTTATTCAGAATTCGATAGAAATCTACTAAAAATCTTCTATCATGAACTACTTGGTTGGTGGCTTCAGAGTCTATAATCCACATAGGATAATACTCAGTTAATATCATAGTACCAGAAAATCAAAGTTACATCACTTGATTTTAAACAAGACTATCATTTTCATCTCTGTTCATTCACAGGCGATATAATTCTTGTTGCTTCTATTGCAACTACTCATCTTGTTTTCATCTCTTTTTTTAGTACTTTTGCCACTCTTCTCATTTCAATTCCTTGTTCTTATTCTTTGAGCATTAAACGATCTCCTTCTTATATAAGGACTTGAGCCACTCACTTTTGAAAATTGATTCTGTAACGTATGCATGAGCATAAAATTCAGCTACCTCATAGGCGTTTATCCTCAAATTTTATGTGGCTAGAATAATTGACAAAAGTCCTTCTTTTCTCATTATAGGTCATATGTACCTTGATACACTCCCACTTTCGAGAAGAAATCATTTTTCTAAATGAACCTCCTATTCATGTATCAGGTTACACGTAGCTGACTTTAGTTTCATAATTAGATTTGACATTCAATCAAATTCAAAAATCAACTGTCATCAGTTGAGGACTGCAGTTCCTCCAAACTTTTCAACTAAAACCAGACTTATGGCATATGCAGTTAAACTTTCATGGTACTTATATACCAGATTGATAATCATGAAACTAATCAAGATATCACACGAAGTGGATCTTGCTTCTTACATGCGTGATGTGCGTCCACATCACGTTTGTGTAAGACACTGATTAGGTTTCTATCCCTTAGTCAGCCACAACTAAATCTTAACCTGATTCACAGCCTCTAAAGCCTTTTGCTCACCTAGGATATTGTGCATTTCAAATGCCACATGGTTTAATTCTCTCTATTCAGTATCATTCTCATTCAAATCAGCCATCATTTTCTAAGATGTTATGGTTAACTAGATCACAGAGACATCTATCAGACACAACGTTATCAATGCAATCAAATACACATCAATTGTCGCAATTACGTATTAAAATTTTAAAATATCTTACATAAGGCACAGAATCGAAAGTTCACTATGTTCCCAATCATCTTTCATGACACAAATGCTTGACATTTTAAACTTTAATCTAATTGGGCCAATATTAATTCTAGATGAGAATTTCATTAAATTCTACCAATCTCAGAATTCCTACACTTAACAAATACATATGATACAACGAATGTATCATCTATTTTGACTAGGACCATTTCATCAACCCGTATCGATCTTTGAGTCACTTTATCCATGATAAAGTCTCTATTACATTTGTGTTAGGTCAAATACCTCACATTACGATAGTTTTGGGAATAACGATAAAATAATGAATATTTTATCATACATTACTAAGCGTCACTCTATAGCAAGCTGTAATGAATCCACTCAGTCCCAAAAAGTTTCAAATTCTTGTCCCGAATAAGATCATTGATAACGGGGATCATATTTACGTATAGATATTTTCTCTTTCCCAATTAAGAGAATTCAATAGGATATTGATAATTTCTACATGCAACGTGATGGTCTCTAATCAATAAATTTGCATGAAGTAGAAACATGTATCCTAAAACACCAATATGTGTTTTCGGGAATTGGAATAAGATATTACATGTCATTATACGCCGTAAGACCCATGGAACACATCTCATATACCGATTCAAGTATTACACAACTTCCAAGGACTAGAAAACAAGATTCAAGTGCCAATGCACACTGAAAGTGGGTGTTTATGCGCGGAAATAAGCTCATAAGCTCCTTCACGCGCCAAGTAAACACTGCACGCGCCTCCACATGCCGTATATATATCTATACGCGCCCTCACGCACCATTGATGATTCAGACGCGCTGTCACGTGCCTTCACGTTCTTACATGTGCCTTCACACGCCAGAATTGGTCACCACGTGCGGTCAAATGTTGACCATTGATTGGTTAACTATTTGACCGTTGACTAGTCAATAGTTGACCGGGTTATCCATGGGTCATGATCCGGGTTGGGTGACCCGGTTGATTAAACGGGTTAACCCGTTGACTGGTTCGGGTCTTGACCAACCCGTTGACCTCCGGTTTGGGTAATCAGGTTTTTCCAACCCGATTTTGACCCGAAACTCACGATGAACCCTAATCTTGTTGTCCGTCTAATTGGCCATTTTCTGACGATTTTTCGGTGACAATACCATAGGGCTTTTGAAGCCCAGTCAACGCAAAGTTCAATCGTTCCAAGTTTCGATGCCGATGGCGCCGGAATCCATCGAAATGGTGAGCAAGAAAAAACACACCTTGGGTCTCGGATTTGGGTCTATTTCGATCGATTCCAGCGTTAATTCGAGTTGATTTTCAATTTAAAACATGTAATATTATTCCTAGCATTCATCCAACATGTTTCCCAACACCAATTTCATGCAATTTTGGCCGAATTAAATTCATCCCCAAAAACGAAATTTTAAACAAATTTCTATATTCAGATTCTAATTTGTATAATATACGCAATATCATTTATAGAAAACATAACAAATATGTATCCTAGGCTCTGATACCGATGTTAGAAACAATTAAACATGCCAGGATCCGAATTTTGTGAAATGTGTAAATAGAATTTACGTACCCATTTATGTGTTCGATGAAGCGTCTTCGAATTCTACGCGAGGTGTTGACGTTAGTCTGTTTCCACGACGCCATTTGCCCATGTACTGATTTCCATTTGGGAGACTCATTTACTGTGCATTCATTTTGGCAGGGAAGGGTTCTCTGTAAAAATAGTATTCTCATTTCATCTCCTTACCCTTTGGGAGGCAGTTAAGACTTTTTATATAAAAGTCCAACCGCCAATTAAGTGCTAATAACTGCTCTTTGGCAGTTAATCAAATTAGGTAGGGTTGACCCGTCATAGGTGGACCCAGATCCAATAGGTCATCCTTCACAAAACGCAAGAGTCTCCCTTGAGAAGGTAGTTGATATAGTTGACTTTCTCAAAATCAAACATTTAGAACAACAACAACACACTCTCCATTACTTTAGGCCAACATGGATGGGTCATTTGTTGAAGGTTGGTGTATACTTGGCAAACCATATATCGGGTGTAGTTGGGTCTAGACTGACAACCGATGTCATCTCTTGCTTTTCTGTTGTCCTCTTTGGTACAATAGACACTAGTGGTGCCACAACCCGCTTACTAACACTACATGGAGCGCTAACTTGCTCCCTTAATACCTCATGAATAATGTTCTTGATATTAGTGGCATTAAGACTTTGCTAGGAGGTCAAAGTAGTTGTCCTCGTATCTTGTGCATTCTATGGGTTGGTAGTTGGAGCATTGCTATTTAATCTTTTCGATCTCCTAATTATGAACCTATAAAACTCATATTCATTATTTTATAAAAATAATTTTGTATGTAAGAACTTTAAACTTTATTTATTATGACCAACTTGCAAGTGTGGTTAGCATAACATAAGAGACCTACTTAACTTTATTCAACTTTCTATATACACTTAGACATTTCTTGGATACCAAAATTATACTTTGATAACAACTTGTAACATCTCTCTCTAGAAGTACTATCTTATAAAAAAAATATTATTATATTTGACTAAATAAGTATGAAATTCTTAATTTAAAATGCAAATCTTTAAAAAAATGACTAAAGCACCTTTATTCATAAATACTCAACAAAAGTGTCAAAAGATGTCCTCATAATCACTTACGTTAAGTGTGTAGAAATCATAACATAAAAGGTTTGTCATCAATTACATAGATATAACTAAAAATACCAATTTCAATAAAGCCACAAAAAAATTTTGACTTTATCAAAATGAAGATGAATCATGTGTATACAAAATTTAGAGGAGTGTTCTAACATTTATGATACTATATATCAATAACATATCAATCATTAGTATTGAAATACTGCACTTGTCAATGGTAAAAAACTTGATTATACAAATGTTTTTTGATAACAGATTAATAAAGGTAGTCTATATTGATAATATTGCGATTTATTGTTATAGATTGTATAGATTACAAAACATTAGTAAAAGTGTATACCTAAACAAGATTTAACATAAAAGAATCTGAAAGTATATCTCTCTATGTCACATTATGTATGTTTTTCTTAGAGATTACGATTTTTAACACAAGAAGTAAAAAGAAAGAATTATTTTAATTTTATTAGCATCTACTATTTGATTCATCACACTTACCAATAAAACTATTTGATTCATCACATACACCATCTTATATTCTTGTTAATTTCTTAGGTTCTTCGAGAACTTATAGAGGATATTGATCGTGTCTAAACTACTGTTAATGGATAACTATCAAGAAATAAAATTGAATTCTTGAGAAAGAATATGGATACTTTCTTTGTTTGTAGAGAAAATGAAATCACTATTGGAGGACACAATGATACCTAATTCCAAGTTGTGAATTGGAACATTGATTGAGTAAGATTATATGTATTAGTTCAATGTGGTTGCAACGAATTCTACTTCTGTAACCAAGTATGATGCATTATTAATTGTAGTTGTAAAGGTGAATTGGATGATAAAACTCATTTTTTAAGTTGTTGTGATTCTGAGCATAGTCAATCCAGTATTGTTGTACTGTGCCAATACTTAATTATAGAATCACGATCTCACCATATGATCTAATCATATACTTATGTGATTTCACTTGACCAAAGTGTTTGAGTAATGAAAGATTCACTAACCTGTTTAATACCAATGACTTGTGATGTCTCTATAATATTAGTATTGCTATGTCGCAACAAAAGCATGTTAGGCACATACAATCATTCGATGTTGATTGCATGAATGATTGGCTACAGTCCAAGAGACTGATTGTTGGAGTTGGCACTCTACAACCAATCTTCTTGGCAATATACATCCATGATGAGTCATATTTATACAATTACAAGCGGTATACATTATATATAAGCACATATGTTTACATGTATATCAAGATAAATATTTTTTTAATGGTAAAACTGTGACAAGGAGATCAACATGAATTTTTATCATGAGAACCCTACATGCACATTAGCGATCATTCTAGAAATAGTTGCAGCCTCAATATTTCTTGAATTAGGGCATATATAATACGATAACACTATCACTGTATTGAACTGCTCTACAAAAAGGTAGTAAAAAATCTCATGTGCCAAGGTTGTTTTCAATAACTTGATGCAACACATAGGTGCATATTAATTGCATATTTACTAGGCTGACCCACCAAAGGATTTTACATATATGGTAACCTAATATTTGTGGAACAAATCCTCTGATGGATTATGATGCATTTGATCATATGAGTTGGGATCACTAAAGTGTCACGTATATCTATCAACTTAGATTGACTCTAGTTAATGTAGTCTTTTATTAGGGCTATCAATATGGTAGTCGTTGATTATATTAAAAAGGGTATCAGAGTTATAGTGGATCAACAAAGGATACATCATTGGGGTATAAAAGCAGATATCTCATATAACAATTTGGTTATGACAACATTTTATAAATCTATGACCATAATTAAAATGGGTTGGTGTCCAATCTAGTATTAGTTCAATCGTTGCATTAGTAACCAAACATTAACAACAAGGATAATTTGAGGTAAACAATATTTTTATACCTCAGTTTTAATGAGATATCGATTGATAAAAGGATTTAATTGTATAGTAACTATACCATTAAAAGGTAAAATCAGTGTTCTATTGTGCTTTACTATTTGGAAGACCATAGTGGTGTATATAATTTGGTTCAGACCATAAAACCAAGCCGAACTGTTTAAAAATTACAGTTTAGTTTGGTTTGGTTTGTAAAATGATTTGGCTTACGTTGATAAATTTTTGATGAATAGTTTTCAGTTTGGTTTACGGTTTGAACAATTTTCAAACTGCACCAAATCATAATTCGTATTTTTTAAAAATACATGTATATAAATATTTTTGATAGAAATTTTCAATAAGTAATTAGGTGTGCAACTTGTTTTTTTCATATTTATTTTGTCATTTTCTTTACATATATATTGTATGTATATTTCATATTTATTTTACATGTTTATATTAAATTATAGAAAACTATAATTTAATTAATTTTATCAAATAATATATATTTAGAAATGAATGATTTTAATAGGTTCAAATGTTAATTTAAACTGAATTAAACCATATTTTTTTAGTTTGATTTAAAATCTAAAATGGTTTAGTTTGGTTTGAATTGAAAAATTTTTAAGTCATTTTCTTCGTTTAGTTTGAAAAAGTTCTCAAACAGCACCAAACCAAATAGTGCACACTCTAGAAGGCCATGATGTTCTAATAAAGTTTGCTCATCATCTGTAAATAAAGGGATGATTAATCCCAGATTGATCACGATTATATTTGCTGCTAATTGGATAAAACACCAATGGAACACACACATTAGAGTCTTGAGTGCCAAAATTGAGAAGTATTGGGTATATTGCATATGAAGTGAATCATGCAGGGGTTTTACTAGATTTTGATCATTTTGATCTCTGTTAACGAGTTGTATGAATCTAATCCATACTGGATTGATTCAACACTTAATTTTGAGCATACTTATAATATTTCAAACATTAAGGGGCTAAATAGTAATAATTCAAAAGTTAGGAGTTTACAGGAATATTTGTGAAGTGTGATTAAGGTTAGGTTTAATATAAATTAAACACTTATTTCATAATTTCTCCATTCCTTACACAAAATCATCACATATTCAATTTAACGCAAACTAGCATTCGCCTGTATCCCCAACAACTTCATCAACTTCGTGTGGTTTTATTGATACTTTTGTGTGAATAGAATCCTTGCTACCTTGTGAGGACTTGTGAAAGAAAAGATTTTGAGTTTCTACATTGGTGGAGCTGCCAAACATTGGTATGATCCTAAACTTGATTTAAATGTCATAAATTTCGTGTCCCTTGATCATGCAGCAATTTGAATTTTGAAAATTCGTTTCAAGGCCAATTTTTCCACTGCTTTTATCCTATTTGGATTTAGAAATCCCTTTGGGCCTTGGCTAACTTTGATTGAGCAATCACATTATGATTTGGCTGTCCTATGTAAACAATTGGTGCTGGCTGACTTTATTTTGCAAGACTGGGCTGTTCTAGGCTACTATCTAAATCCTCGCATGACTAGTTATCCAAAGAATTCACGTGCCACCTTCCACAAGCCATTGGAGGAAGCTAATTCCGAAATTATATGGTGGCTAATTATGACATGGTTGTCATTCCACTGTTAAGTTGTTGGTAAAATTTTTCCTCACCAATTGTAGTACATAATTTAGAGCCTTACATAAGTAAGACTACGGTAATACTGATTAGAATTCAATTAGACTCCGATGTATGTTACTATGTGATAGGAATAAAATTATAGAATAAAGAAATTGAGACACAAGATTTTTAACTTGATTCAGCTTGATGGTCAAAATGTCTACATCTACTATGTAGCTTGTTGATTTTTCTATTATATATGATGAATACAAAAGGCAACTGTTATAGATCTAAACCCCAAGATACTCTGATCCAAACAATATCAAAACGAAAAAACAAAAAAAATAACAACACGATATACTTGGTTTGGATTTTGTAAAAAAAATCCTACATCCAAGGTAGAGGTATTCCTCTAGTCAAATCTACTATTTATCAAGTTTGATTACAAAATACAAACACATGGATCCCAACCTTTATACAACCAAATAGTATACAAAACCATATATAAGGTAAAAACAAAGTTAAAGAGAACCTGATTTCACTAGAGAGATGCCGTCAATCGAACTCAAGAAGCCAAAACTTTTTCACAGCACCGACAAATGAAAGAAACCAAAGAAGAAGAATATACACAACGCCTCACTACTATTCTTTCTTCTCTTGTGAAGTTCACGGTAAAAGGAGACCTAGGTTAAAATGAGTGAAAACCAAATAAATGACTGAACTGACCTTACTTAAAAAATGCAATGATTCATGCATCCTTAGATAAAGAATTACAGCTATGCCCTTATAGTTTGAAACACAACATTACAGTAATGTATATGTGCATGTGTGCCTATGTGTAGGTGTCTTTTAGCCTCCCTATGTCTCTTGGTGATCCCAGGTATTTATAGAACTTTTGAGGAGAAGTTATAACTAAATATGATTCCAAGGATTCATGTCTACTCTAATTAAATTAAAAGAGAATATTACAATATAAAAAATATCCCAACTAGGAAAAACAAGATAGTTTTCCTTGTTGTCATGGAAGGGAATAGGACAATGCTTGTGCGAGATTCTAAACAGAATCTCTGCAAAACAGAGGTCTTATCGCCACCTTAAGCTGAAAAATGTACCTGCATTCTTCGTTGTTAGGGGGACAAGTGATACTTCCTTCATTTCTAGTATTGTGGCTGGTTGTTGGACATGTTGGAATGGAAAGCTTTCTTCAAAATGATGTTTCCTGTGTAGATATAGTACAGGATGTCGTATAACACCTTTCTTTTTTTTAATTGTTTTAACTTCTTCCAACTAAAAACCATCTCTGAAAACCGCCCTGTCAGTGTTGTTCGGTAGATTGTCGAGTGATCTATCAATGATAAACAATGTCAGCGAATGTACCATCGATCCTAATATTATGAACTAGAACAACCCACCAATTATGAACTTATTTTAATATTATACATAATTATTTAAAAACAATTTAACCCAAAAAAAAAAAAAAATGTAGAGTTTCAGAATTATTTAGTGCATTATAAACCCATAAGCAGACTAGTGCTTGAGGATTTTTAATTTTAGTGTGAAAAACTTTGCCAAACTTGATAGAAAAAATACCGTCACAGTGCAGACAACGAAGCACAGCCGTAATTAACAATTTTCTTTAATACACCTAGCACACTTGATTCCCAAGCTTGTTTTTTGTGAAAGCATTAAAAAATTATTCCACTTAACTATAGTGAAAAAAATATATATTAATAGCCGATGATTCTTGCTCTTCTTTTCCATTGTTCTCCTTTTCAAGTTCTTTCACTTGATTATTTTTAACTTTGTTTAACATGGACTACGCACTTTGATGCCCAAATTTGTTCTTTGAGCAATCATTCTGGAATTCCAGTTAAATGTTCAGAAAAAAAGATGCAGCTTAGTACAAAACTTGGAATCACTTCATGCAATTACAGAAAAATATATTACTTGAAGAACTATTATAATAATCTAGTCATATTGGCAGTATCCACTAGAAGTTGCCTAAATTTTCTTGCATTTCCCAGGGAAATTGTGAACTCAGTGTATAAATAAGGCTTTACTTTCCTTGATCTCTCACCATTAAAACTTTCTAAGAACCAATCAATCTTCCTCCTCTTTGTTTCAATCATTTATGAACACAGAGATTATAATGGGTGTGTTTACTTATGAAATGGAGGTGGTTACGAAAATTCCACCAGCTAAGATATTCAGCGCCCTTGTCCTTGATGGTGACAAACTCATCCCCAAGATCGTGCCACAGGCCATTAAGACTGTTGAGCTCATTAAAGGAGATGGAGGGCCTGGCAGTATCAAGAAGATTACTTTTGGCGAGGGTTTGTTTTACACTATAATCACTTAATCCTCCTGTGTCATATATTTGTAAATAACATAAATGCAATGTAACTTGCTTACTGTCAATTGCAGGAAGCCAATTTGACTATGTGAAGCATAAGGTTGAAGCATTAGACAAAGAAAATTTCATCTACAATTACAGTGTGATTGAGGGTGATGCATTGATGAAATCATTAGAGAAAATCACCAATGAGATTAAATTAGCATCTTCTCCAGACGTGATTCAAACTGAACGACAAAGGAAGTAGAAACAGTGAAGCAGAAGCAGTGGAATGAAGAGAAGAAGCAGTTGAATAAAACTAAAAACGCAGAGATTGTTGTCGTTGAATAGGAATATGGTGCGCGATGTCGTTTGGAGCATGAATTGTAATTAGTGTGCGACATTGTTTCACGTAACTGATGTTGCGTCTTGGCCATTATAAATTGTAGAGAAAGGAAACGGGAAAAACAGTTTTTTTGGCGGATAATAAAATTGTTCTTCTTCTCTTATTCTTCTCTATGTCTTGTGTTTCTTTCTCTTATTATGTTATTCTTGTTCTTCTGTGTGTGTGTTCTTGGGTCAATTCTGTAGTAAACTGCATCATTGGTATCAGAGCTCCTATCCTAGCTATGGTAGAGACTCGTAATCAAGAATTTCGTAGGGAAATTGCACAGATGATTTCCCAAGTGGTTACTGAAGCTAAGACGCGACAACAGTAATCCATGGAAGACCTCAAGAATCTGATTACTGGCTTTAGTTTACAACATATTGAGGTAGTGTCAACTATGGCTAATCGCTGAGATGGAGGGGGGTCACAAAGTGGTTATGATCTGAGGCAACAATGGGAAAGATAGACGAGAATAGATTTTCCATGGTTCGGTGTTGAGGATTTTGAGGGATGGATCTTGAAGGTAGAATATTACTTTGAGGTTGATGTTACTCTTAATGACGACATATTGAAATTGGCAGCTTTACTCCTAAGGCGATTTAGTGGTATCAAAGTTTCATGAAAGCAAAGGGTGGAGCACCAGCGAGATAGGAGGAGTATGCTCCGACAATGAGAGCCAGGTTTGGCAACTAGGGATATGATGACCTATTGGCGGACTTAAAGAATTTGAAACAGGTGAGCACTCTTCAACGTTACCAAGATACTTTTGAAAAGTTATATCCGAGGACAGGAATTAGAGAAGACCAAGCCTTGAGTTTCTTCTTGGAAGGCTTAAAAGACTCTTTACAGATGCTTGTAAGAATGTTAAAGCCAAAAACGCTAACAAAAGCTTACTCATTAGCAAGGCTTCAAGAAATTACATTGGCAGTCGTGAATGACCAACCCCGACTTGCATTTAAAACCCCCTAAATGTTGACAACTCTAAAGAGTGTAAATCATAATTCTGTTGAAAGAACGACACAAACTAAGTCCTATAACTCTGCTGGTTTACTACCAAACCCAAATGTTCTAAAACTACTATAACCTACAAATTCCAGGTCAACTACCAGTAGAACCTTTGATGAAAAAAGAGCAAAAGGACTATGTTTTTGGTGTGATGAGAAGTATACTTTAGGCCATAAATGTAGAAGGAAATAAGCTTATGTGATACAATTGCATGTTGAGATAGAAGGTAATGAAGATATGAAAGCAATGAGTGAAGTTAGGCCACAAGAATCAGTCTTAGAGGAGCATGGGTTGATGCAACTCTCCTTGCAAGCCTTACAAGGATTAATAGGAGCTAGAACTATGAGGCTTAATGGAATGCACGATAGAAAGAGGTTATATATTTTAGTGGATTCGGGGAGTACTCACAATTTTATCAATGAGCAGACTGCGCAAAGGCTTAGCTGTCTTATTCAAGAGGTGACTGGTGTGCATGCTACAGTGGCTAACAGACAGGAATTACAATGTAGAGAACTTTGCCGAGGGTTGCATGTTAGCGTGCAAGGGCAGATGCTATCCATCATAGCTTATACATTACCCTTGGAAAGTTATGACTTGATATTAGGAACCCAATGGTTGGTTGGATTGGGAGATATCACATGGAAATTTGAAGCACTAACAATGAGGTTTGTTGTGGAAGGACAATAATACCATTTGTAAGGAGAAAGAAAAGAAGAGTTGAGTGTTATAAGAAAACCTCAATTATGTAAACTTCTTTGTAAACAATACTAGTTGGCTTTGATTAAACTATTATGGACTGGAAGTCAAGCAGACGAAGGAAAATTGTATGAACTCCATGTGACAGAACCTGCAGGGGTAAAGGAATGGAAAGAATTAGAAGAATTGTTGGACACATATAAAAGGATATTTGAGGAGCCAAAAGGGCTACCACCTTATAGATTCCAGGACCATAAGATTATTTTGCAAGAAGGAGCACAACTTATAAATCTTAAGCCTTATAGATATGGGGGAATACAAAAGGATGTTATAGAAAAAATGGTTAAGGAGATATTAGAGGCGGGAGTGATTAGAGATAGCTTTAGTCCTTACGCAAGTCTAGTGGTGTTAGTAAAGAAGAAAGATGGTGCATGGAGAATGTGTATAGACTATAGGGCATTGAATAAAATGACTATCAAGGATAGATACCCTATTCCTTTGATAGAAGAGCTTCTGGATAAGTTGAGTGGGGCTGCCATCTTCTCAAAATTGGATCTTCATTCAGGATATTGGCAAATACGTATGCATCTGTCTTCAATTGAGAAAACAACTTTTAAGACACATGAAGGGCATTATGAGTTCTTGGTTATGCCATTAGGACTCACAAATGCTCTTTCCACATTTCAAAACATCATGAATTGCATCTTCAGACCATATTTGAGGAGATTTGTTTTGGTTCTCTTTGATGATATACTTGTTTATAGCAAGAGTAAAATTGAGCATTTACAATATTTAGAAGAGATACTAAAGTTACTTCACAAGCATAAGCTTTTTGCAAAAAAGAGTAAGTGTACCTTTGAGGCATCTAGTGTTGAGTATTTGGGGTATGTTATCAGCAAGGAGGGTGTCACTACTGATTCCAAAAAAGTACAAGCAGTAAGGGAATGGCCTGTCTCGAAGACTATGAAGCAGTTAAGAGGGTTTTTAGGCCTCTTAGGTTACTACATAAGGTTTATTAAAAATTATGGGTAGTTGGCTTAACCTTTGACTGATCTACTCAAGAAGGAATACTTTGAATGGTCTTTACAAGCTCAAGAATCCTTTGAGACGCTAAAGGATCGTCTTTGCATAGCTCCAGTTCTAGTGCTACCTGATCTAAAACAGCTATTTCAGAATGAAGCTGATGCATCAAATGGTAGCATTGGGGCTGTTCTTCTGTAAAATGGACACCTTGTGGCTTATATTAGTAAGGCACTTTTACCCAAGAATCAATTGCTATCAGTGTATGAAAGAGAGATGCTTGCAATTCTATTCGCTTTGAAGAAATAAAAACATTACCTTCGTACCCAACACTTTGTGATCAAGACTGATTATCAAAGTTTAAAGTATTTGTTAGAGTAAAAACTCACCACCCTATCCCAATAAGCTTGGGTTACAAAATTGATGGAGTATGATTATGAAATCTGTTATAAGAAAGGTAAGGAGAATACAACAGCTGATGTACTTTCCAGAGTTTCAGATCTGAGCTTCACCAACTTACTATCACAATATTACCTGAAGAGCTGATGTGACAGATTTAAGAAGGTTGGGCTAATGATGTTAAATTATAAGCTATTATTGCAAACAAGGAAAAGGATGCTAGTAGCCATGCCCAATATGAGTGGGTTAATCATCAGCTAAAGAGGCACAAAAAGCTTGTGGTGGCTGCTAACATACAACTGTAGACTTAACTACTTCAATTGTTCCATGATTAGCCAATGGGAGGGCATTTTAGAGTCACTGCAACAATGAAGAAATTGGCCTTATTCGTGTATTAGAAAGGCATGTGGAAGGTTGTTAGAAACTAAATCAGATGGTGCATAGTCTGTCAACAATTTAAGTTTGAGAATGTGCCTTCCCTTGGACTGCTACAACCCATTCCTATACCGTCAAGAGTTTTTCAGGATATTACTATGGACTTTGTAGAAGGGTTGCCTAAATACCAAGGAAAGCAAGTTATTATGGTTATTGTTGATTGTCTGACTAAATATAGTCATTTCATGGGCCTCGCACATCTTTTTTAGTTCATACAATCACTCAATTATTTTTAGATCATGTATATAAACTTCATGGTAATCCTACCAGCATTATTAGTGATAGAGGGGCTCTCTTCCTAAGCAAATTCTAGCAAGAATTATTTCGGTTACAAGGTGTGGCTCTCAAATACACTACTGCTTACCACCCATAGTCAGATGGACAGAGTGAAGTAGTCAACAAATGCTTAGAAGGGTACTTACGTTGTATGGCTGGAGAAATGCCTCATACGTGGTTCTATTGGTTACCACTTGTTGAGTATTGGTATAACACAAACCATCACTCCAGTATTGATATGTCTCCATTCCAAGCACTTAATGGCTATTCCCCACCCCTGCATATTTCTTATTTTCCAGGGGATTCGAAAGTGACTGAAGTTAATACTATGTTACAAGCCAGAGAAGCTACCATTCACATTCGACAGAATAACTTGAAAAATGCATAACATCGCATAAAATTACTATCTGATTGAAGGCGGTCTGAAAGGCAATTTAATGTGGGAGATATGGCTTACCTTAAGCTACAACCTTATTGCCAAATTAGTATGCACAATGGCAATCAAAAGTTGCAACCAAAATTCTTTGGACCATTCCCTATTATAGAAGCAATTGGTAAGGTTGCCTATCGTTTACAACTTCCTGCCGAGGCTCTTATACACGATGTTTTTCATGTGTCACAGTTAAGACCTGCTTATGCTCATGTGGCGGCCTCTCCTACCTTACCACCCCAGTTCACACCTCAGCGCTACACTCATTACATTCTCGATAGAAAGCTTGTCAGGAAGGGTACAACGCCAACAGTGAAATTGCTTATTCAGTGGCGTAATGAAACCCCTGCCACTGCCACATGGGAATTTGCTAATACGTTACGAGCTCAGTTTCCTTCATTCTCCCTTGAGGACAAGGAAGTCAAGAAGGGGAGTAATTGATACAAACTGAACGACAGAGGAAGTAGAAACAGTGAAGCATAAGCGGTGGAATGAAGAGAAGAAACAGTTGAATAAAACTAAAAACGCAGAGATTATTGTCGTTGAATAGGAATATAGCGCATGACGTCATTTGGAGCATGAATTGTAATTAGTGTGCAACATCGTTTCATGTAACTGATGCTGCGTCTTGGCCATTATAAATTGTAGAGAAAGGAAGCGGGAAAAATAGTTTTTTTGGTGGATAATAAAATTGTTCTTCTTCTCTTATTCTTCTCTGTGTCTTGTGTTTCTTTCTCTTCTTCTGTTATTCTTGTTCTTCTGTGTGTGTGTTCTTGGGTCAATTCTGTAGTAAGCTACATCAGGACGTTGGATCCATCTGCAAAAGTATAAGCAAGTACTATACCATTGGTGACTTCTCGATTACGGAAGAGCAAATCAAAGCTGGCAAAGAAAAGTCTTCAGGATTGTTCAAGGCCATTGAAGCCTACCTTCTGGCAAATCCTGATGCCTATTAAAGTTACCAATATTAGGATGTTCAGATTTGTGTTTTGGTTAATAGGGCTTGGGGTCAAGTGTGGCATGTAATTTTCACTAGATCAAAGAGTTATGTATTGTTAATAAGGCTTTGGGTCAACTGGCTTGTAATTTTTAAGAGTCTGTATTGTATCATTTCACAAATAAATATAAAGAACTTCTTGTTAAGCTATCTATCTATCATGACCAAATGTACCATTTTGACATTACATCAAGAATAATTTACGTAGATGAATCTGGGAATATTATTAATATGTCCGACAGGAGGGCAATTTTCTAGAAAACATCTTGTAATGAGTACAAATTTATTCAACGAATTCTAGCCATCAGGCTTCAAGCTGACATTCAAATCACACTACTGTAAAATAAAGCAGAAGGAAGGGAAAATATCACAGTACAACAAAATCCTTAATAAGAACCAATTCGGAAATTGGTTTAGAGTGATAAGGCTTTAAACCTTAGGCATAGAGATCAGGGTTTGCCAAGAGATGTGCTTCCACGACCTTGTACAATTCAGCTGCTTTTTCTTGGCTCGCCTTGAAGACTTCTTCTTTTATTTCATGATCACCCTTTGTGTGGTACTCACTGGCCGCCTTACAAATGCTTCCACCGTTGCCAGAAGGCTCGAATTTAACCTCGAACACAATTGATTCAAGCTTCTCCCCCAAACTGTCGCCTTCAATCAAAGTGTACTTGCACATAAAGTTCTCTTTGTCGAGTACATCGATCCTGTGTTTCACATACTTGTAGTAACTTCCTGTCAATCACATACTTAAATCAAATTGCCATCTGTTCATGTAATTGTTAAAGAATACAAAGAAATACATTCGCTAAGAACAATTTATTAACAGGACTGACCATCAGGGAAGTTTATTAGCTTGATGCTGCCAACGCCTCCATCGCCTTCAATTAACCCGATGTTCTTGAATGATTGTGGCACCAACTTTGGGAGAAGATTGTGAGAATCAAGGATGAAAGCCTGGAACATCCTAGATGGAGCTACAGCTGTTGTCGTCTCTGAGTTATGGTGAAGAACCCCCATTTCTTTTTTTCTTCAAAAAACAGAAATACACCGAGGAGTCTAGAAGATTGGCTTGAATGAGGGTAGTTTTGAGTTTGTGGAGATGAAGGACAACTGGAGCGTATATATAGAATTTTTGTCTACAGTTCAATACCTTCAAAGCACCCTATATGGACTGGTCACAATTCTAGAATGCATAGAATTGTCTCTTCAAATTTGAGCAGAAAAAACAAAACTGATAGTTCAAAAGTTGAATGCTTAAATCTGCCCCATCACAAGACTGAAGTCAACCAAATTATAGAATAATGAAAATTTCAAATTTGCCAAATTGATGTTGATATAAACTTCGACGTAACACTTATTATTATGTTCAACGAATATGAAAATTCTCATATTTACATGTCTTTCAAATACCTGAGCAAGTGGCCAACTTTATAGAGGAAAAGACAACAAATAGCAGACTGCAGGCTGCAGACCGCAGACATTAAAGTAGAATTTTAGTTTCTAGATTTTAACTACTGGGAATTAATTGTGACCGATCTGAGTTATTTAAGTCCTAGTGAAATAGAAAACCAGTAACAATGTAGCCGTTACGTTTTAGTTACTGCTTTCTACAAAAGCGAAATCGGTATTTTTTTTTTAATTTTAAAAACATACAATAACGTAAAACCTCCATATGGAGTTTTTGAGTTTATATCTCTGCGTTTGGATGCTCTTCATCTTTCACAGTTGTTAGATTGTGTGATATCACTCTCAATCCAAGTATAGAACTGTACCCTGATATCCACATGAAACATGGACGGAAGGGGTTTGAAGCCCCACTAAAACATCACAATTTCGTAACTCATTCAAATTGGAATGCTACTTATTTTCAATGACTTTATTCTAAAATAAATTATTTCCACATAATAAAAGTTTTTCCAACCCTCATAAATAATACTCCAATAAATTTAGCATATTGAAAATCTTACATAATCACATAATTTCATATTCATTTTCGTAAGAACAACAATACAAAACAATTTCATATTCATTATCATAAGGAAAAGTAAATATGATCACTTTTATATTCATCGATGATAAGGACAGACAACATTCATCCTTTTCTATAAAATAATTTAAAAAAATTCATTAATGTTGCTCATAAATAGAAAACATGTCATTCGTAAGCTTATAAATAGAAAATATAAAATTTATACTGAACCTTTGCCGCATAATGTCACCTGTATTTTTGGTGATCCGATTGTATTCTTATTTGTATTCATCGTAAGTTCACAAACTTTTTATCATTCATATTTATATTCGTATAAGTTTGTAAACCTTTCTTCGTATTCATATTTATAATAGATTTGCAAATCTTTCATCATATTCATATTTATAATATATCCACAAACTTTTTATCATTCGTATTCATAATAGGTATGTAGACCTATTATAAATATTCATTTTCATAATAGGTTCGCAAACATTTCATCATTCATATTAATAATAGATTAGCAAATTTTTCATCATTCAGCATATGTCTTTGGATATTTTATCATCCGGTCATATATATATATATATATATATATATATATATATATATATATTGATTCTTAATTTTGTCAATTCCTCATCTTGCTATGTACATTTAGCAAATAAAATATCAAGTTTCCTTTGTAGAAATATCCATTAAAAAATGCTTTTCAATATATTTTAGATTAAAATAAAAGATACTTTTGAAATATGGTCATATACTAAATCATAAAATAGTTCATTCATCTTTATAAAATGATTTCATAACATGGTTCATCATATAAACATTTTTAATATGAAACATAGTTCATTACAATATTACATATTTTGTAATCTTTTACTTACCATAATAGTAGATAATTTCTAATTATGTTATCAATTGTCTAAGGAGATGCAAGTATCTCCATGTTGTCCTAGAAATTATAAATCAAACTTAACACTATCAAATCTTAATCCTAAACTATGCATTACTAACCCTTCTGTAACACCCACAAGTAAGCCCAAGGGCATTTTAGTTTTTTTTTTTTTTAAATGTGGCTATTAATGAATTCAGGGGTACACGCTAGTGTATGGAGGCATGCATAATAGTGTATGGTCAATAGAAGTAAATAAGTGGATTATATTGGGATCGTAACAAAACAGGAAGTTGCCTTAGTTGTGTAACTAGACACACGACTCTGTGTAGTCTATATACGCCCATGTATCGAGTCTTAGAGATAAAAAATAAAATGAGATCAATCCTAATTTTCTCACATTTGTTTTGTTTTCTAGTCGTTCAAAAGTGAAAATGTGTAAGAAAGAAGTCTATGGTTGCTTGAGGAGTCGTCGCCAATCACCAAAATAGTAACAGTCATGCAAGAAAGGCTTTGTTGCCTGAATCCAAGTAAGTGGAACGACTTCCTTTGTTTGATCATGTGGTTTTGTAGAATAGTTTTGTTATATGCATGATTCAAGGATTATCAAATAGAGTAGTGATGATTTCTATTGATGTAATTGATGATGAATATGAACATGGAGTTATGCATACTTAACCTATTGATTTTATGAAAGTTTAGTTTTTGATTGATTGATGTCTTAACATGGTTACTTTGTTTAAATAAATCTTATGAATATTATGCTTAAGGTGTGTAGAGACTTCTGTGTATGCCTTAGAAAGAGTAATTTTACTGGATTTATGATTAGAAAAGTGTAGAAACCATAGGTGTGATTTATAGATCATGACACACGATTGTGTATTGTCCCATACACGTCTATGTGTTGTTCTAGAAATTTTGAAGGTTTGAAGATCTTGTGCTCATTTTAAGTGGAGAAATGTACGATCATGTGGTATGAAATATACGCTCATGTATCGCTTCCCAAAAGTGGATGCCATGCAGCAGAGGACATGTGGCTCGTACAAGTGGATTGAAGTACACTAAAGTGTGTTTAGGTTAACTCTCTGTGTGCATCCGCCTTATACACGATTGTGTGCTAAGTGTCACATGCTCGTGTATATGGTTTAAGAGGCACACGAGCATAGGTTGAAAAGCATATGATCGTGTACCCTTAGACAAAGTCAAAAGATGATTAGACCCTAATGTTATGTGCATAAGAGAGGAGAGTTAGATAAGAAGAATAATAAGCTAGTAGAGGTTATAGAATTCAAGAGAGACATAAATAAAGTGTCTGACTAATATGGACGATGACACAAACTCAGATTAAATCGAATTCGAGTTAAAAAGTCAACAACCTTAAGGCTAGTGCCACATAACTAGATAGTCACCAATTATGTGCTTAAGTGATGATATTTGTGAAAGTAATAGGGCTAGATACCTATGAAATTCATCATGAACTTGATGTCGAGACATATAGCCACCTAGTTCAGTTTATGTGTGTATAGTAAAGATATGGCTTTTAGATAATTCTCACGAGATTAGCTAGATGCACCACATATGTACCTGAGATAAGGGCTATCTTTAGATGGTTAGTCAGTAGTTTTGATTAGCTTTTATGATAAGGGAAGAAACTACTATCAAAGATTTTCCCATGTGATTAGGGTGTCCAAGTTAAGATAACTTGATAGATCATTTGACATATGCATGAGTCACCATAGTAGCTTTTACCAAAGAATCAAATATGTCAATTTCAGCTTAGGTCAACAGAATTTTCGTGGTTGACCTATGTCAGGATACTAAGATGTTGTAATGTTACTATAGTTAGCTTACAAAATGAACATGAGTTTTACCACCAGATAATTTATTAGCTATGGACGCTAAAGGGTCTCTACTTATTAAGTTTTCTTACACATTTCTTTTATATGCTTTATAAGTAGAGGTGAATAGCAAGGCAGACAAGGATCCAATAGTCCAACTAGTAGTTGGACAAAACGAGGGGTTGCCATTCAGTTTGTTAGCTTGTATTATTTATATTATTATTATTTCTTTCAGACACATGGGTTTACTTAAGATTTGTATAGCTATTTTATAGCTGAGGTTTTAGATACTTGCTAATTTTTGAGTTTGATTTTTAAAGCAGTTATTTTTATTATATCACATTTTTGCATGCTTTTATAATGATGATCATGTGTTAAAGCTTTTAAATAATTCAATTGTGCATGTCTTTTTTGGTATATTCCCATAAGGGATATGTATATTCCTATAAAGAGGGTTGTTACATTAATGGTATTAGAGCATGATCTTGATACCTAAAAGGGTGAAAATTTTTATGTGTTTGAAAAATGCATATAGATATTAAGTAAGAAAGTAGCCCCTCGTGCAGTGTTGACCATTCCCACATCTCTACCATTGTATGTATAATATACCTGCTTTGAGATTAAAAGTAATTTATGCCTAAAGGCTATTATGATTTCAAGATGAAGAGATCCAAGAGATTAATTAAAGATGCCCTAAATATCCCTAGTTAGGAGAGAAGCTAAACAGATACACAGGGACAGATATTCAACACACTGATTGTGCTCTCTATTGATAATGTTATTATCCGCCAAATTGTTGGTTAGTGTAGGGCATGCAACTGAGATCTTATCGATGCCAAAGTAGTAATCATATATAAAGACACCATCCTAAGAGAGTAGGGGGAGTGTAGGAGCACCTTAAATTGATATTGGAGGTAGTACTAAAGAACATGCACATTTTATTTATAGCTTGTCAAGTTGTCATCAACCCCTAGATTTTAAAGGTAGTGCAGTGTCAGAAAGACTACTAGTTAAGGAGTGGCTAGAGGTAGTAAAGGATGTCATAAAGATCTACTTGATGACAGATGCTGATAAGATCCAGTATGGCAGTCTCTTATGAAGGATGATACTAAGATCTAGTGGTAGATACTATATAGGACCTACTGAGTTTTAGAGATGTCATCAATAGATTTCAAATAGCCTTTGAGTTAGATTATGTTTCAGTTAATATCATGTACATAAAGACTCAAGGGTTTCTCTATCTAAGATAGAGAGACATGTAAGTTAGAGAGTTCTTGACTAAGCTGAACTTGTTAGCCTAGTATGCTCTTAGTATAACTAGTTTAGAGAGAGGCAAGCTAGATGT
This sequence comes from Mangifera indica, assembly GCF_011075055.1. Taxonomy (NCBI): domain Eukaryota; kingdom Viridiplantae; phylum Streptophyta; class Magnoliopsida; order Sapindales; family Anacardiaceae; genus Mangifera; species Mangifera indica. The sequence goes on along the minus strand of NC_058139.1, from coordinate 18,039,377 downwards.
TTTCATAGGAAGACTGAGGCCAAATATAACCAATGATGTGATGATAAGAGATAATCCTCTAAAGACTTTTTTAAAGGCCTTTGGTTGAGCCTTAAGACCTGAGGCTATAAGATAACATATGGCCAATGATAGAGAGTTATTAGAAGAGCTTGCACCACCCACTTAGGTGTAAAGGTAGAGTCACCTGACTATTGGTGACAATCGAGAAGGAGGCAGTAGAGATGGTCTTGGCAAAAATAGTTGAGGCAAGATGCCTTTCCAACTTAAGAATAAGAAAAACTGGAAGGGTAAGAAACAAAGAAAAAAGGAGTAGCTTAGACATGATGATTCCCTTGCATGTCATAAATATGGTAAAAGACACACTAACGAGTGTTTGGCTAGGCAAAAGATGTGCTATAGATGTAAACAATTAGGACACTTTGCTAGGTAGTACACAACCCTAATAAAGTAGACAATTGGAGGAGGACAAACCATGTATTCATAGTTTAGACACAGACAGATGCTAGCCCTATGGTTATGACGGGTTAGTTACTATTTTATGTTTGTCCTTTATATCCTTTAATTAACTCTGGTGTCATGCATTGTTTTGTTGCTAGAGGCATAGTTGAAAGATTAAGATTGTTGCCTTCAGTTGTTCCCCAGATCAGAATAAGGATGCTAGATAAGGATTGAGTTCACAATAATTTAATATTGATAGAAGAGATAGTCTTCCTGAAAGGCTATGCAATAATCATAGACATGCTAGACTTCGATGTGATATTCGACATGAACTTCTTGACTAGATATATAGTTGAAATAGAATACAAGAAAAATAAAAGTTAGATTTAGTATGGATGATGACAAGTAGTTTACATTCGAAGAGGTCAAATCCTTAACATGATGATTAGCAATGTCAAGGCTAAGAAGATGCTAAGTAAGGAGTGTATAAAATATTTGGTACATGTGGTTTAGAAATTAGTAGACATAGTTTCGGGCATAAAAGATACTTTAGTAGTGTAAAAGTTTTTAAATGTATTCCCTGATAGCCTTCCAGGGTTAGCACCAAAGAGAGAAGTAAAGTTTATCATTGCATTGGCTCTAAGAACAATATCAATTTCTAAAGCTCCCTATAGAATGGCCCTAACAGAATTACAAAAATTAAAGAAATAATTACAAAAATTGCTAGATAGTAGGTTTATTAGATTGAGCCATTCATCATGGGATGCACCAATCCTCTTCATAAAGAAGAAAGATGGATCGATAAGGATATGTATTGACTATAGGGAGTTGAATAAGGCTATAATGAAGAATAAGAACCCACTCCTAAGAATTAATGATTTGTTTGACTAGTTTAAGTGTGCTTTAGTGTTCTCTAAGATACATCTATGGTTTAGATATCACCAAGCTAGAGTAACAAAGCAAGATATACCTAAGATTGCTTTCAAAATCAGATATGGGCATTATGAGTTTGTGATCATGCCTTTTGGATTGACCAATGCCCCAATAGTATTTATAGACCTTATGAACAAGGTATTCCAAGATTGTTTGGATAAATTCTTTGTGGTATTCATTGACGACATTCTAGTTTACTCTATAACTCAAGAGGAGCATAAGAGTCACTTGAGATTTGCACTCCAAAGGCTGAGAGAGTGGAAATTGTTTGCAAAGTTCTCTAAATATGAGTTATAGCTGGATAGAATGACATTTTTGGGGCATGTAGTTTCAATAGATGATATATCAGTAGACCCTAGTAAAATTGAGATAATGCTGAAGTGATAAAGGCCTAAGATAGTTAAGGAGATAAAGAGCTTTTTGGGGTTGGTAAGCTACTATAAACTTTTTTTTAAGGGATTCGCCAAGTTACCTCGGCCTCTCATATAGTTGACACATAAAGAGATTCCCTTTAGATGGTTAGAGGCCTATGAGCAAAGTTTTTAGGAATTAAAAAAAAGATTGGTCTCAACTCTTATCCTTGCCTTGCTAGAAGAGGGCAAAGATTATAATTTATACATAGATGCCTCACATTAGGGTATAAGAACAATATTGATATAGAAAAGCAAGGTGATAGCTTATGCTTCTTATCAGTTAAAAGAGTATAAAACTAAATACCGTACTCATGATCTTGAGTTAGCAATAGTGGTGTTTGCACTCAATATATGGTGACACAACCTATATGGGATAAAGATTAACATCTACACAAATCACAAAAGCTTTAGATATTTTTTCATTAAAAAGGAATTGAACATGAAACAAAGATAGTGGTTAGAGTTGGTAAAGGACTATGATTGTGAGATTAAGTACCATTCAGGTAAAGCCAATGCAGTTACAAATGTCCTAAGTAGGAAAAGTGTTTTTATCACATATTACCATTCACTATGAGTTACAATAAGAGTTGGTGAGAGAGCAAATTGAGATTATGATTGGGCAGTTGGTAAATCTCTAGATCTAGTCGACTCTTTTGGATGAGATTTGTATAACACAAGCTTTAGATGAGAGATGTCTACAGATCAAGTAGAAGATGACTGTAAATACTAAGACTGAGTTCAGTATAGTAGAAGACATCTTAAGGTATGAAGAGAGGATATATGTTCCTCGAGAGTAGAATTTAAGAGATAAAATCTTAGTAGAGGTACATAATTTCCTTTACATGACCTATCCTAGTAGTGTAAAGATGTACTAGGATTTGAGAAAGATGTTTTAGTGACCATGAATGAAGAAAGTCATTTTTGATTATGTGGCTAAGTGCCTAGTATGTCAACAGGTTAATAAGGAACATGATAAGCCATCTGGACTTTTACAACCCTTTAGTATTCCTAAGAGGAAGCTAAAACACATATCAATAAATTTCGTGGTTAGATTGTAGAACATCAGATGTGGCTATAATGCATTATAAGCCATAATGGATCGGTTGACCAAGTTAACACATTTTATAGTAGTTAGAGACACTAGAAGTATATATCAATTGGGTCAAATCTATGTGAGAGAGATTATCAAACTTCATGAAGTACTTAGAACAATAGTATCAAATTGAGACACTAAATTTGTTTCAACATTTTGGTAGAGTATGTAGAAGTCCTTGGGTACGAGATTGGCATTTAACACATCGTATCATCCCTAGATTAATAGACAGATTGAAAGAGTTAACTAGGTGATTGAAGACATGTTAAGGGCTTATTGCCTGTATAGAGGATTAAGTTGGATGGATGTATTGTCATTGATAAAGTTTGCTTACAATAATAGTTACCAAACAACCATTAAGATGACTCCTCATGAGGCTTTGTGTGGTAGGAGATATAGATCACCACAGCATTGGGATGAGATAGGAGAGAAAGATGCCTTAGCTTAGTCATGGGGACCCAAACTGACCTAGAGGATGATTGAGGATAATCAGAGAGAGAACGAGGCAAGCCCAAAACAATTAAAAGAGTTAGATAGATCAGCAAAACTGTGATTTTGAGTTTTAGATGGATGATAAAGTGTTCATCAGAGTAGCCCTTATAGGTATGTTATGAGATTTGACAAGAAAGGCAAGTTTGCTCTGAGATTTATGGGATCCTTTTAAGTATTGAAGCATGTGGGTAAGGTTGCCTACTTGCTTTCATTACCAGCAAACATGAATCATATTCATAACATGTTCTATGTATCACTATTACAAAAGTATAGTAGTGATCCCACCCATGTGCTTAGTGTTGAATATGTTGAGCTCGAGAATAATCTGGTCTATACGGAGTGGCCAGTTCATATATTAGATAGATGAGTTAAAGAGTTTAGACTTAAGTAGATTCCTTTGGTAAAGGTTCTTTAGAGGAATCATCGAGTTAAAAAGGCCATATGGGAGGTTGAGCAAGATATATTTAGTAGATCTGCCCACACCTATTTAAGGACAAAATTTATATTAAGGGGGAGGATTATAGCACCCACAGGTAAGCCCAAGGGCATTTCGATTTTTTTTTTTTTTAGTTTTTAAATATGACGATTAATGAATTTAGGGGTACATGTCCATGTATAGAGGCATACATGATCATGTATGGTCAGTGAAAGTCAATAAGTGGATAAGATGGGAACGTAGTAAAATGGAAAGTTGCTTTAGTTGTATAACTAGACACACGACCGTGTATGGTCCATACACACCTATGTATCGCATCCTAGAGATAAAAAAATAAAATGTGATCAACCCTAATTCTCTATCATTTGTTTTGTAAAAAAATAAAATGTGATCAACCTTAATTTTCTCACATTCGTTTTGTTTTCTAGTTGATCAAAATTGAGAAAATGTGAGAGAAGAGTCTGTGGTTGCCTAAGGAGCTGTTGTTGATCACCAGAATTATAATGGCTGTGCAAGAGCACTGGAATCCAAGTAAGTGGAGCGACTTCCTTTGTTTGATCATGTGGCTTTATAGAATAGTTTTGTTATATGCATGATTTAAGGATTTTCAAATAGGGAAGTCCTAATTTTCTGTTGATGCAATTAATGATGAATGTGAACATGGAGTGTTATGCATACTTAAGCTATTGATTTTGTGAAGGTTTAGTTTTTGATTGATTGATGTCTAAAAGCCATGTATGTGTACTTTGTTTTTGATGAGCCATATTTATCTGTAAGCACATATATTTACACATATGTCAAGATAAATATTTTTTCAATGATAGAACCGTGATAAGGAGATCAATATGAATTTATATCATGAGAACCCTATATGCACGTTGATAATCATTCTAGAAACATTTGTAGCCTCAATATTTCTTGAATTAGGGCACACATAATACAATAAGGCTATCACCGTGTTGAACAACCTTACTGAAAGGTAGTGACAAACCTTATGCAACACATAGGTGCATATTAATTGCATATTTACTAGATTGACCCACCAAAGAATTTCACATAATTGCTAGCCCAACCCATCAACTTAGATTGACTCTAGTTAATGTAGTCTTTTATTAGGACAATCAATATGGTGGTCATTGACTATATTAAAAAGGGTATTACAATTATAGTTGATCAACAAAAGATTCATCTTTGGGATATGAAAGCAAATATCTCACATCACAATTTGGTTACAACAACGTTCTATAAATCTATGACCATAATAAAAATGGGTTGCTGTCCAATCCAATATTAGTTCGATTATTGTATTAGTAACCAAACACTAACAACTAGGATGATCTAAGTTAGACACTATTTTTATGCCTTAGTCTTAATGAGATATCGATTGATGAAAAGTTTTGATTGCACGGTAACTACATTAAAAGGTAAAATCAGTGTTCTATTATGTCTTTATAATTTGGAAGACCATAATGGTGTATATAATTTGGTTTAAACCATAAAATCGAAGTAAACCGCTTAAAAATTATAGTTTAGTTTGGTTTGATCTATAAAATAGTTTGGTTTACATTGATAAATTTTTGACAAATAGTTTTCAGTTTGGGTTACGGTTTGAACGATTTTCAAATAGAATCAAATCGTAATTCGTATTTCTTTAAAAATATGTGTATAACTATGTTTGATAGAATTTTTCAATAATGCACACCCTAAAAGACCATGATGTTTTGCTAAAGGTTGCTCATCATCTATAAATAGATGGATGATTAATTCTAGATTAATCATGATTATATTTGCTGCTAATTTGATAGAACACCTATGAATCACACACGATAGAGTATTGAATGCCAAAATTGAGAAGTATTGGGTATATTGCGTATGAAGTGAATCATGTGGGGTTTTACTCGATTTTGATGATTTTGATCTCTGTTAATGATTTGTACGAATCTAATCCATACCATATGGATTTAATACTTAATTTTGGGCCTCATTGTAATTTTCAAATATTAAGGGGCTAAATGGAAATATTTCAAAAGTTAAGAGTTTAATGTGATATTTGTGAAGTGTGATTAAGGTTAAGTTTAATATAAATTAAACACTTATTTCACAATTTCTCCATTCCTTTCATAAAATCATCACATATTCAATTCAGTGCAAACTAGTATTCACCTGTATGCCCAACAACTTCAGCAACTTCATGCGGTTTTATTGACACTTTTTGTGTGAATAGAATCCTCACTACCTTCTGGGGACTTGTGGAAGAAAAGATTTTGAGTTTCTACATTGGTGGAGCTGCCAAATATTTGTATGATCCTAAATTTGATTTAAATGTCATAAATTTTGTATCCCTCGATCATGTGGCAATTTGAATTTTGAAAATTCTATTCAAGGCAAATTTTTCCATTGCTTTCACTCCATTGGGACTTGGAAATCCCTTTAGCCCTTGGCTAACTTTGATTGAGCAATAACATTATAATTTGGTTATATGATATTAGCAACTGGTGTTAGCTGACTTTATTTTGCAAGACGAGGCTGTTCTAGACTACTATCTATATCCTCGCACAACTAGTTATACAAAGAATTCATGTGCCACCTTCCACAAGCCATTGGAGGAAGCTAATTTCGAAATTATATGGTGGCTAATTATGACATGGTTGTCATTTTACTGTTAAGTTGTTGGTGAAATTTTTTCTCACCAATTTTAGCACATGACTTAGAGCCTTACATAAGGGAGACTACGGTAATACTGATTAGAATTTGATTAGACTCCATGTATATTATTATGTGATATGAATAAAATTAGAGAATAAAGAAATTGAGGCATAAGATTTTTAACTTGACGGTCAAACTATCTACATCAATTATGTAGCTTGTTGATTTTTCTATTATATGTAATGAATACGAAAGGTAATGTATATGTGCATATGTACCTATGTGTAGGTGTCTTTTAGCCTTCCTATCTCTCTTGATGATCCTTATATTTATAGAACTTTTGATGAGAAGTTATAATCAAATCAAGATAACAAAATACGATTCTAAGAATTTATGTCTACTCTAATTTATAATATAAAAAATATCCCGACTAGGCAGGAGAAGATATTTTTCCCTTGTTGTCATGGAAGGGAATAGAACAATGTTTGTAGGAGATTCTAAACAGAATCTCTGCAAAACAGAGGTCTTATCACTACCTTGAGCTGAAAAATGTACCTGCATTCTTTGTCGTTAGGCAGACAAATGATACTTCCTTGATTTCTAGTCTTGTGGCTGAATGTTCGACATATTGGAATGGAAAAGATTTCTTCAAAATGATTGTCGAGTGATCTACCAATGATAAACAATGTCACCGAATGCACCATCGATACTAATATTGGTGACTAACAACTAGGACAACCCATCAATTATGAACTTATTTTCATATTATACGTCATTATTTAAAAACAATTTAAAAAAAAAACTGTAGAGTTTCAGAATTATTTAGTCATTATAAACCCATAAGCAGACTAGTGCTTGAGGATTTTTAATTTTAACTCAGTCGGTTAGCGTGAAAAACTTTGCCAAACTTGATAGAAAGAAATACTGTCCAGTGCAGACAACCAAGCACAGCCGTAATTAACAATTTTCTTTAATGCACCTAGCACTCTTGATTCCCAAGTTTGTTTTTTGTGAAAGCATTCAAAACTTATTCCACTTAACTATAGTGAAAAAAAAAATATATATTAATAGCTGATCATTCTTGCTCTTGTTTCCCATTGTTCTCCTTTTCAAGTTCTTTCACTTGATTATTATTAACTTTGTTTAACATGGACTACGCACTTTGATGCCCAAATTTGTTCTTCGTGCAATCATCCTGGAATTCCAGTTAAATATTCAGAAAAAGATGCAGCTCAGTACAAAACTTGGAATCCCTTTATGCAATTACAGAAAAGTATATTACTTGAAGAACTATTGAAATTATCTAGTCATATTGGCAGTATCCAATAGAAGTTGCCTAAATTTTCTTTCATTTCCCGGGGAAACTGCGAACTCGGTGTATAAATAAGGCTTCACTTTCCTTGATCACTCACCATTAAAACTTTCTAAGAACCAATCAGTCTTGCTCCTCTTTGTTTCAATCATTTACAAACACAGAGATTATAATGGGTGTGTTTACTTGTGAAATGGAGGTGGTTACGAAAATCCTCCCAGCTAAGATATTCAACGCCCTTATCCTTGATGGTGACAAACTCATCCCCAAGATCGTGCCACAGGCCATTAAGCTCATTGAAGGAGATGGAGGGCCTGGCAGTATTATGAAGATTACTTTTGGCGAGGGTTTGTTTTACACTATAATCACTTAACCTCTTGTGTCATATATTTGTAAATAACATGAACGCAATTTAACAAATGCTTGTAAATTTTACTTGCTTATTGTCAATTGCATGAAGCCTATTTGACTATGTGAAGGATAAGGTTGAAGCATTAGACAAAGAAAATTTCATCTACAGTTACAGTTTGATTGAGGGTGATGCATTGATAAAATCACTTGAGAAAATCACCAATGAGATTAAGTTAGCACCTTCTCCGGACCATGGATCCATCTGCAAAAGCATAAGCAAGTACTATACCATTGGTGACTTTGCGATTACGGACGAGCAAATCAAAGCTGGCAAAGAAAAGTCTTCAGGATTGTTCAAGGCCATTGAAGCCTACCTTTTGGCAAATCCTGATGCCTAAGTGTGGCTTGTAATTTTCAGTAGATTAAAGAGTGTGTATTGTTAATAAGGCTTGGGGTCAAGTGTGGCTTGTAATTTTCAGTAGATTAAAGAGTGTGTATTGTTAATAAGGCTTTGGGTCAACTGGCTTGTAATTTTTAAGAGTATAATTTTCTGTAGATTGTGTCACTTCACAAATAAATATAAAATACTTCTTGTTAAGCTATCTATGTATCATGACCAAATCAACCGTTTTCACATTACATCAGCAATAATTTACGTACATGAATCTGGGAATATTATTAATATGTCCGACAGAAGCGCAATTTTCTAGAAAACGACTTGTAACTAGTACAAATTTATTGAACGGATTCTAGCTATCAAGCTTCGAGCTGACATTCAAATCACACTATTGTAAAATAAAGCAAAAGAAAAGGAAAATATTACAGTACGACAAAACCCGTAATATTAACCAATTTGGAAATTGGTTTAAGTGATAAGGCTTTAAACTTTAGGCATAGAGATCAGGGTTTCCCAAGAGATGTGCTTCCACAACCTTGTACAATTCAACTGCTTTTTCTTGGCTTGCCTTGAAGACTTTTTCTTTTATTTCATGATCACTCTCTGTGTGGTACTCACTAGCCACCTTACAAATCCTTCCACCATTGCCAGAAGGCTCGAATTTAACCTCGTACACAACTGATTCAAGCTTCTCCCTAAACTGTCGCCTTCAACCAAAGTGTACTTGCGCACAAAGTTCTCTTTGTCGAGTACGTCGATCCTGTGTTTCACATACTTGTAGTAACTTCCTGTCAATCACATAATTAAATCAAATTGCCATCTGTTCATGTGATTGTTAAAGAATAGAAAGAAATACATTCGCTAAGAGCAATTTATTTAACAGGACTGACCATCAGGGAAGTTTATTAGCTTGATGCTGCCAACGCCTCCATCGCCTTCAATTAACTCGATGTTCTTTGAATGATTGTGGTGCCAACTTTGGGAGAAGATTGTGAGAATCAAGGATGAAAGCCTGGAACATCCTAGATGGAGCTACAGCTGTTGTAGGCTCTGAGTTAAGGTGAAGCCATTTCTTTTTTTTTTTGTTGGAGCAAAAACAAATACTCTGAGAAGTGTTGAAAATTGGCTTGAATGAGGGTAGTTTTGGGTTTGTGAACATGAAGTAGAGATGACAATTTCGGCTCAACTTTAGGGGCCCCGACCCTCTCCGACTTTAACGGGAAGCGGATTCTCTGATAGAAATGAGAAAGGTGATGGGAACGAGGATTAGAAAATCTCTATAATAGGAGACAGATCAGGGACAAGGATACATGTGTCATCTCCCTGCCTTGCCCCTTCCCCATCCTGCTCGGTCTTGTCCCTTTATATTAATATATTTACTTAAAATACTAATATATTTTTACAATTTTAGAGTATTTATGTTTTTCAAATTTATTTAGGTTTTTGTTGTGTATATTAAAGTGGTTAATATATTATATTTATGACATTCGAAATAGTGAGTTGGTTTTAATTTTATTTAATTTTGTTATTTAATATATTTATATTATGTTTGTAGGATATAAGGGTGAGATTTTTCTTTGTGGATATGGGGAGGGGATGGAAAGGTGATTTTTTTTCATGGAGAGGGGATAGAGAATAATTTTTATCCCCGTAAAGCGGATGAGGATGAGGATTGAGATCTCCTCTCTTGCCCTCCTTGTTGCCATCCCTAAGATGAAGGACAACTGGAGGGTATATATAGAGTTTTTCTCCACAGTTCAATACCTTCAAAGCACCCCATATGGACTGGCCACAATTCTAGAATACATAGAATTGTCTCTTCAAAATTGAGCAGAAAAAACAAAACTGATTGTTCAAAAGTTGAATGCTTAAATATGCCCTATCACAAGACTGAAGTCAGCCAAATTATAGAATAATTAAAATGTCAAATTTGCCAAGTTGATGTTGATATAAACTTGGACGTAACACTGCCGATTATTATCATGTTCAACGAATGTGAAAATTCTCATATTTACTTATCTTTCAAATACTCTGGCAAGTGGCCAACTTTATAGAGGAAAAAGACAACAGATAGCAGACTGCAGACCGCAGACCGCAGACATTAAAGTAGAATTTTAGTTTACAGATTTTAACTACTGGAAATTAAATGTGAATGGGCTGAGTTATTTACGTCCTAGTGAAACAGAAAACTAGTAATAATGCAGCTGTTAGGTTTTAGTTACGGCTTTCTGCAATAACGTAAAACCTCCTTAGGATTCCATTGGTAGTTTTGTTGATTCACAAACATACAAAACATCCATATGAAGTTTTTGAGTTTATATCTGCGCTTGGATGCTCTTCATCTTTCACAATTGTTGGATTATGTCTATATCGTTCTTAATCCAAACATAGGATCACACATTGGTATCCACATGAAACATAGGTAGAAAGAGTTTGGAGTCGCATTGTAACACCACAATTTCGGAACTCATTCAAATTTATATGTTACTTATTTTCTGTGACTTTATTCTAAAATAAATTATTTCCACATCATAAAAGTTTCTCCAATCCTCAAAAATAATAGTCCAATAAATTTATGATATTCAAAAACTTACATAATCATATAATTCATGTACATCAAGAATTTCCTCGACCTCTCTCTTTCATTGATTTCTTTTTGTTTTATACCTCCTAACTACTTTAAAAAATTTATTCTATAAAATGATAGAGACAGAGAGTGGGCCGTCAACTCAATTAGTAAAAAGAAGCGTAATATATAACTTCTTATAAAATTTATATTATAAAAATTTATTCACTTTCAATATAATTAGTTATAAGGAAAAACAAGAATAAAACTTTTCATAACAATAACCAATTATATGATGACACATATGAGTGTGTATACATTTGTGTTCCCAAAGTGAGTACACATAGTATTGCTCTTATTAATTCAATAAAACTATGTGTACCCACTTTGGGTACACAAATGTATACACATTTATATGCGTCATTATGTAATTGGATGATTTTGAATTAAAAATAAAACAATAACCAATTATATGATGACACATATGAGTATATATATATTTGTGTTCCCAAAGTGAGTACACATAGTATTGCTCTTATTAATTATAAGAAAAATAAAAAACTTCCATATTCATCAATCATAAGAAGAACAATATAAAACAACTTCATATTCATTATCATAAGGAAAAGTAAATATAATCACTTTTGTATTCATCAATGAAAAGGACAGACAACATTTGTCCTCTTTCATAAAATAATTTTAAAAGAATTCATGAATGTTGCTCATAAATAGAAAACATGTCATTCGTAAGATCATAAATAGAAAATATAAAATTGATACTGAACCTTTGCCATGTAATGTCACTTGTATCCTTGGTGATCCGATCGTATTCTTATTTGTATTCATCATAAGTTCACAAACTTTTTATCATTCATATTTATATTCGTATAAGTTTGTAGACTTTTTTTCGTATTCATATTTATAATAGATTTGCAAATCTTTCTTCATATTTATATTCATAATATATCTGCAAATTTTTCATTATTCATATTCATAATAGATATACAGACCTATTAGAAATATTCATAGTCATAACACGTTTGCAGGTCTTTCAACATTCATATTAATAATAGATTTGCAGATTTTTCATCATTCAACATATATTTTCAGATATTTTATCATCCGATTTTATATATATATATTCTCAATTTTGTCAATCCCTCATCATACTACGTACATTTAGCAAAAATATTATTATAAAACTTTTATTCTGGCACATATTTATCTTTGAAAGGCGTCTTAAAATATTTATTAAAAAAATCATTTACATTGATTTTGAAAACCAAATAAAATAACAAGTTTCCTTTGTAGAAATATCTATTAAAAAATGCTTTTCAATATATTTTAGATTAAAATAAAAGATACTTTTGAAATATGGTCACATAATAAATTAGAAAATAGTTCATTCATCTTTACAAAATGATTTCATAACTTAGTTCATCATATAAACATTTTTAATATAAAACATAGTTCGTTACAATATTACATATTATGTAATCTTTTACTTACCTTAATAGTAGATAATTTCTAATTATATTATGTAATCTCTATGTTGTCCTAGAAATCATAAATCAAACTTAAAACTATCAAATCTTAATCTTAGACTATGCATATACTAACTCTTCTATAACATCCACAAGTAAGTCTAAGGGCATTTTGGTTTTATTTTTTTTTAGTTTTTAAATACGACAATTAATAAATTCAAGGGTATATGCCCGTTTATGGAGGCATACACGGTAGTGTATGGTTAGCAAAAGTAAATAAGTGCATCAAATTGGAATTGCAATGAAACAAGACGTTGCTTTTGTTGTGTAACTAAAGACATGATTGTGTATGGTTCATACACGCCTGTGTATTGCGTATTGGATAAAAAACAAAACACGATCAACTCTAATTTTCTCACATTCATTTTATTTTCTAGCCTTTCAAAAGTGAGAGAGAAGTCTATAGTCGCTTGAGGAGCCACCGTCGATCACCAGAATAGCAATAGTTGTGCAAAGGAGGCTTTGTCGCTAGAATCCAAGTAAGTGGAGGGACTTCCTTTGTTTGATCATATGGTTTTGTAGAATAGTTAGTTATATCCATGATCCAAGGATTTTCAAATAAAGTAGTGATGATTTTTGTTGATGTAATTGAAGATGAATGTGAACATGAAGTTATATGCATACTTAACCTATTGATTTTTATTAAGGTTTAGTTTTTGATTGATTGATGTCTAAAAGCCATGTATGTGTGCTTTGTTTAAATAAACCATTTGAATGTCAAGCTTAGGGTGTGTAGAGGCTTTTATGTATGTCTTAGAAAGAGTAATCTTGTTGGATTTGTGATTAGAAAAGTGTAAAAACCCTATTGTGTGATTTCTAGATCAAGATACATGGTCGTGTATGGTCCCATACACGGTCGTGTGTCATTCCAAAAAATTTGAAGGTTCGAAGATCCCTTGTTCTTTCTAAGTGGAGAAATGCACTATCATGTTGTATGGGACACACGTTCGTGTATGGCTTTCCAAAAGTGGATGACGTGCATTAGATAACACATGGCTTGTACAAGTGGATTCAAGTACACGAGAGTGTGTCCAAGTTAACTCCCTGTGTGTATCTACCCTACACATGATTGTGTGTTGAGTGTCATATGTCTGTGTATATGGTTCAAGAGACACACAAGTGTGGGTTGAGAAGGACACGACCATGTCCCCTTAGACAAAGTCAAAAGATGATTATACCTTCAGGCTATATGCATAAGAGGAGAAAGTTATATAAAAGGAATAATGAGCTAGTAGAGGATATAGAATTCAATAAAGACATAGATAAGGTGCTTGACTAGTGTGTACGATGACACAAACTCAAATTGAATCGAATATGAGTCAAAACATTACCAACCTTAAGGTTAATGTCACACAACTAGATAGTCACTAGCTATATGCGTATGTGACGATATTTGTAAGAACAATAAAGTTGGATATCCATGAGATATATCATACATTCAATGTCGAGGCATATAGCCACCCAGTTTAGTTTAGGTGTGCATGGAAAATATGTGTTTTTTTATATATTCCTCACATGATCAGCGAGATGCACCACATATGTACTTAAGGTAAGGGTCATCTTTGGATGGTTAGTCAGTAGTTTCGATTAGTTTATATGGTAAGGGAAAGAGCTACTATCAAGATTTTCTTGTGTGATCAGGGTGTCCCAGTTAGATAGCCTAATAAACTGTTTGGTATGTGCATGAGGCACTATAGTAGCTTTTACCAGGCCATCAGACATACCGATTTTAGCTTGGGTCACCACAGTTTTCATGGTTGACCTATGTTTGGACATCGAGGTGTTGTAGTATGATAATAGTTAGCTTACAAATGGAATGCAAATTTTATCGCTAGATAATTTATTGACCATGGAAGCCAAAAGGTCTCCACTTACTGAGTTTTCTCATGCGTTTCCTTTGTATGTTTGCAGGTAGAGATGACTCGTAGGGCAGACGAGGATCTAACGGTCCAACTAGTAGTTACAGAGGCGAAGGGTTGTTATTTTGTTTGTCAGCCACATGACATTATTTCTATTATTATTATTTCTTGTAGACACATGGGTTTACTCAAGATTTATATGAATATTTTATAGCAGAGATTTCAAATACTTGATAATTTTTGAGTTTGATTTTTAAAACAATTATTTTTATTACATCATCTTTTTGTATATTTTATAATGATGATATTGCATTAAAACTTTTAAATAGTTCAGTTGTGCACATCTCTATTAGTATATTCCTATCAGGATTAAATCTAAAGATAGGTGTTACACCTTCACTAGATAATTATTGTTACAAAATTTTTAATAAATTATTCACTCATCATAATTACACAAAATTTTGAAATTTTAAAATAGACATGCAATAAAAACTTCATAAATATTTTCAGAATTGTTGAAAATTCAGAATTTTTGTCCAACCGTATTTGCTCTAAGATTTTTAATAATTTACATAATAACCATTAAACTACAAAAATTTGACATATTTGAAGAAACATTTTATAGAATTTCCAAGAAGATTTTCAACTGCAAATATCAAATTGTCAAGACTACCAAAACATTTAATAAAAGATAAAATATCAAATTGTCAAGGCTATCAATTCTAATATGCACAGACATAATTCTATTATATTCCTAATACTTTGTTTACAAACTTAAAAGCTAATAATCAATAATTTAATCTATAAATCGAAAACGTAAAATTTAACGTTACCAAATATAATAAAAAGGAAAAGTTAAACTTACTCAAGTTTTCAGCGTGAAATAACCTTTCCACCTCCCCTCCAATTGCAAAGGTGAGTAACCAAAATGAATATTTTTATGGGAGTAACAACTTATATAGGCTCCTTTACGTATTCAAAGGGATAATATCTCTCTTAATTAAAATCTTTTAGTGTCTCATTTTCCCCAAATATATATCATTCTATTCCTTGTTTTAATCTTTCTTAAATTGAATTTTGAAAGGATAAGGTTTCATACAATTTAAAAATCCCTCAATAGTTTTTTTTTCTTTTCTTTTTTTATCTAACAATTCCTCTAATTATTTTTTTTTTCACTTAATTTAAATATCTCTCAGTATTTCTTTATATTTTTTATTTATCTAACAATATCTCCTCCTTTTTATTTCATAAAAACAGTATATTATGTGCACACTACAGTGTGCTAGAATGTTGTGTATGAGTGAGAAGGTGTTTTGTACCAAGAGGGGGGGAGGCTTGGGGAGGAAGAAAGAATGAAAATATGAAATTCATGTCTATATATATAGACACCACATATGGTCATGCATGTTTGATGTATGCCCGTACATCATCCTTATTCAATCTTATATAATTCGTGATTTATTTGAATTTTGGGATGATAAGGATAATAGATTATCTTTATCTAAGAACAATGTACACTCATGCATGATGCATGCAAGTTTGTGGAGTCTTCCACATTCTATTTTAAAAAGCAAAAAATAGTAGTTGGGTCTGCATTCTAGTTGGTTGGTTGATTGGTCAGATTGATAAAGGTTGGCTGCTAAAGGATTGGGGGGTTTTGTTAAATAATATTTATTTTCCCATTTGGTCAGATTTTGATTGGATCCCATTCTAATTGATGTGATTTGATCAAATTCTAATTTGATATGGTTCTGATTCGATATTATTTTGATTTGGTGTATGTTATTTTTCTTGTTTCGTAAAATAAGATTTACTTTTTGGATTACTCTATAATACTATAAATTGTACAATATCTTTCAATAATATTCATTTAGTTTACAACCCAATTTCATAATTCTTACATGGTATCAAAGCGACTAACATCGTTTTGTACTTTCAACTTTAAAATTTGCCCTTTTCCTCAAAAAAACCCTAATTGTTTTTAGTTTTTCAAAAAAACCATATCCTTCCTTTTTTTTAGGGTTTTCTCTCTGTTTTGACAAATTTCAGTTAACCCCCCATATAATTCTTATATGATGTGTTGTGTGTCTCATCATGATGTAAAATTTTTTTGCCTATTCATAAATTCATCTCTAATGCTAATTGTGTTTCTCTCCCTGACTTATTTGTTTTTGTAATTAAGGACAAATAATTGGAACAAATTCTTCTTTCTGGTCGCAGTAGTAATGGTTTCGATCAATTGACACCTCCAATCATTGTAGCCTATTCGTCTATTCATGTCTCGTTTGATGTCTGACAGTCCTTTTCATCCATCATTTACAGTGCTCAAGATTGTACCTGCATGTATGCTGGTCCAATTCATCATTTATAGGATACTCTCTTTGTTTGTTTCGTATATCCTCTTAGTAAAAACCATTACCTTCTTTTTACCAAACAAGCTTACACAATTCATTGACCTTCTTCACCTTAATGTTTAGGGTCCTATTCTTGTTGATGATTTTAGTTGGTATACATGGTTATACCCTATTTTTAAAAATCTGACATTACTGTTGTATTTGTTAAATTTAAGTTAATGATAGAAATTCTTCTTTTTTGTTCTATTCAAATTATCCATGTTTTGTTAAATTTAAGTTAATGATAGAAAATCTTCTTTCTTGTTTTATTCAATAAATTGTTTTGTTCTTTTCTTAAGTTTCACAACATTATACATCGATTGTCTTGTTCCTACACCCCTCCCTAAAATGGTGCTATTGAGAGGAAACATTGCGACATAGTGGAAAAAGGATGTTGTCTCTTATTACAAGTTAACATGCCTTTTACCTTTTGGGTAAAGGCATTTTCTATTGGTGTGTTTTTTTTAATAGGTTGCCTATACCACTGCTCAAGAATAAGAGTTCTTTTGAAGTTTTTTTTTTTTACTTCTCGTTGGATTATGGTGTTTTACGAACCTTTGGTTGTACCTGTTATCCTATGCTCACTCTAACTGCTTCACATAAACTGGCCTCTCGATATGTTCTTTGTTTACTCTTAGGGTATGATGTTTCACATTATAGGTATCGATGTCTACATCTCCCGTCATGTGTATGAACTATATTTCATAGCTATGTTGTTAATCCTCCCTTGTCAAAGTCTTCTTTAGGGTTTCACTTGTTATCTATTCCTTATACCACTCTTTAGATGTCTAATGTGATAGGTTCATATTTTTCTTATCTACCTATTATGCCATTCGAGTATATGTAGCCTGACAACAATTCTTAACAAGCTCCTAAGACTATTGGTCCCTTTAATTTACCCTCAATTACTCTCATTTCTTTGGACATATCTATATCTAATTGATTTGAGACACTACTTCTCAAAGCCAAGTTTCTAAGTATCAATGAGATCATGGCTTCCTTTCTTTATCTGATTCCTCGGGCTCTCACTATTAAAGCACTTAATCTTACATTGCAAAAGCCTACCACATTTAAGCAACCTTAGTCCTTTCCACATTGGTGTCAAACTATGAGTAAGGAATATAATGCCTTTATAAGAAACAACACTTGGGTTCTTGTTTAGTCATCTTGTTAATAGAATTTGATTGGTTGTCAGTAGGTTTACAAGGTCAAACATCAAGTTGATGGGTTAGTTGAATGGTGTTGCTAAAGGTTTTCATTAGTAGACTGGTATAGATTTTACATAAACATTCAGTCTTGTTGTCAAGCTAACCACTATCTATACGATTCTTGCACTAGCCACTATGTATAATTGGCCACTACATCAACTTGATGTCAAAAATGTCTTTCTTTAAATATAACTTCTTGAAGACGTATTCATAGGGTAACATCCTAGTTTTATAGACCTTGGTTGCCCATCTCATGTTTGTCGACTTATCAAGGATATTTACGGCCTAAAACAAGCACCTTAAACATGGTATCATCGATTATACTCATTTTTAATTGATTCTAGGTTTGTCAATATACAATTTGATTGTTTACTATTCATTCACCATACATCCACCTCAGATGTGCTTTTACTTATTTATATGGATGATTTACTTATTACTGGTTCTAATGCCTAGGCTATTACAAACTATGTCTTGACCTTATACTCAATCTTTGTTTGTTAAGGTTTAGGTACCCTCAATTTCTTTTTTGGTATGAAAGCTATTCGATAGCCTTACACCTTATATTAGTCTTAATGTTATTACACAGTAAATTTGCTTCGACACATCCAACTTAACTTTTAAGTTCTTTGCGCTACCTTTTTTGTTAGTACCAAGACTTTAACATTTGATGATGATATCTCTTTTCCATATGCTATACTCTACCGTAACATAGTAAATAACCTCTAGTATTTTAGGCTCATCTGGCCTGATAGTGTTTTTACTATGAATTAGGTCACTTAATGGCTATCTACTTCTACTTACAAAGATATGTATGCAGTCAAACACATTTTTTGCTATATTAAAGGCACCCTGTTGCATGGTCTCACATTTCATCACGACTTTAGTCCTTATCTTATTGCCTATTTTGATATTAATTGGGCTATTGATGTTTCAACATAATGATCTATCATTGGTGGTTGTGTTTTCCTAGGCCATAATCTTATTTGTTAAACTGTCAAGAAACATGTTGGTGTCTGTAACACCCACAAGTTCGTCTCAAGGGTAAGATAGTATTTTGCATGAGTTGACATGTTTGAAAAGTCAAAATTTCACTTTTTGGGTGGCACACGGCTGTGTGTGAGAAAAACCATAGTCATGTGTCCATGCCACATTAGTTGGGTAAGCTAATTCCACACAAATTTTAAAATTTAAGTGACACACACCCATAAGTAAGAAACAATAGATTGCTTTAGATATTATATAAATGAGGTCAAGAATCAATTAGACAAAAGAATAAAAGCTTTGAGAATTGATTGAGGTTGTGATTATTTATCTACTGAATTTAAGGAATTATGTAGTGAAAAAGAAATTGTTTAACAACTACCAGTTCCAAGAACTCCATAATAAAATGATGTAATGAAGCGAAAGAACCAAACTTTGTTAGAAATGGTTAGGTCTATGATGGCACAAACGAATCTTACAACTTCATATTGGTGAGATGCCTTATTGATTGTGATTTATGTGCTTAACTAAGTGCCCACTAAGTCAGTAACTTCCACTCTTCATGAGTTATAGACATGTAGAAAACTTGACTTGAATATGATGCAACCTTGGGGGTTAGCAGCATACATCTATAACACCTCTTATAAATTCAAAAAATTAAGACCAAGTGGAAAGAAATGTATCTTTATAAGATATTTAGAACACTCCATAGGGTACTTGTTCATAGGGAAGAATTTAGATAGAAAAATTACTGAAACAGAATCTAAAGATACGACATTCGTAAAAGATGACTTTCCTAACAAAGGTGACATTGATAAAAGTTTTTATCTGTATAAGATAGAACAGGAATATGGAGAAGAGACAATCCTTTTACTTGTTCCAGATAGTCGAAGCAATAAGATTTAGCTCTAATTTATTCTCGATAGTGGAAGCAAGATCTGTAATTATAGGAGTAAACATCCTAAAATACCTAGGCGATGATTTGGAATTGAAAACAAAGTTTTCTTAACCATTCCTCCTAAAGATGAAAAGCCTAAAAATATCAAAGAAGCTTTATCACCCTTATAAGGAAATATGACAAAAAACAATAGAGGAAGAAATGAAATCAATGGAAATTAATTAAGTCTGGAGTTTTATGGACTTGCCACCTGGTCAAGAACCCATTGAGAATAAATGGATTCTCAAAATTAAACGTAAGGTAGATGACTTAATAGACAGATAGAAAGCTTGCATCGTGACAAAAGGCTATACCTAACAAAAAGGTATAAATTACAAAAAACATTTTTGCCTGTTGTGAGATTTATTTCCATCCGTGTAATTCTAGCTATAGTAGCACATTTAGATCTAGAATTGCATTAAATGAATGTCAAAACAACATTCCTTAATAGAGATTTTGACGAAGAGATCTACAAGGATCAACCTATAGGCTTGGTGATAAAAGGCTAAAAGGGTAAAGTATGCAAGCTCTAAAGATCAATAGATGACCTGAAACAATCATCAAGACAATAGTACTTAAAATTCCATAAGGTTATATTGTTTTATAATTTTAAGATGTTGGACCAAGATTACTGTATCAATGTGAAAATGTTTGATGACAAGTTTGTAATTCTATCTCTTTATATGGATGATGTACTAATAGTTGGAAGTGACTTAGAGTATGTGATAATCAAGCTGCAATAGCTTTCATAAAAGATCTCAAATTTCATAATAGAACCAAACATATCAACACTAGATATAACTTCGTAAGAGACATTATTTGGAAGAATGAAATGATTGTACAATATATTTCTACACATAATATGGTTGTCAATCCTTTAACCAAACCGATTCTGAGAAATGTATATCTTACACATGTCAAATCTCTTGGTTTACTAAAATATGATAGATAAATTTTTGAGTATATATTGTACTTGTAACACAATGTTGGAAAACCAAAGAATTTGAATTTATTTTTTATTTGGATGCTTGAATTCTTGGTGTTTCTTTATATACACATTATTTCAAAAGCTTAACAAGATTATAATGTCACATAAGTTTGACATTGGCTCACTCACTTGAGCAATCACCTTTGACCCTAAAAGAGCATGCAAAGATGAGACATATTTCTTAAGATTGATGGCACTAAGAAAGGGCACATAGAAGAGGATAGTTACTCAAGAATTATTATTATTAGACATGTTAGCTTGATAATTAAACAAGATGAGGTCATGAATCGATGAATTTAGCTTTGACAAGTTTGAATTCGCCACATCCAAATAACTTATAACTGCTAGATTTGAGTTTTTAATATATAATAATAGCTGCAAGATTAGGTAGATGATTAAGAATTCAAGTTAGTCATTGGATACATCAACTAAACAAAGATTTGTATAGTGTTGGTAATGATATTTGAGAAAATACACACTATAACAAATGATTCATACCATGTGTGTATAAAAAAGATGACCGTTTGAAGTAGTGAGAGGATGAATCCATGTTCCCTCACTGTGTGAGGAGGATTATCTCATGTTGGTGCTCTTAAATTCTTTGTTGTTAATTGATGTTTACTCTTAATGTTGCTATCTTAGCTTGGCACCTATGACTATACATAATTCGGTTTATGGAACGTAACTAGAAAAACAACTAAGTTTAAATTAAGAATTTCAAGTAGAAGAGGAAAACTTATATATTACATGTGTCCATTGGTTGGCCAATTATGTCACTCATATGGGAGAATGAACTTGATTATGAATACATATGAAAATAACATAATAACAAATAAGGAATTAAAAAGGAGTTAGTGTTATCGAGTTTGGGGTGCTGCAAGACTACCTTTTTTATCATTTTATTCAGGTTGAAGCAACTATGTTATTCTTGACAAATGTAGTAAATTAGCTCCCAAGTGTAGATTGCTCGTAAGATCGCACAACACATTTGTCAGTATGAGTTACTCTGTTATTTGGGATTCCTATGGAAGAGTTTTGGTTTGGATCATCCATCATGTGTGAGTGAGAGATATTGGATTCGATCTACCCATGATAGGTTGAATTAGGGTTGAAATATCTAAATAACTCTTGCAATTAAAATTATCCATTTGTCCTTGGTTGTTATGTGAGTTAGCAATAGTTAAGATTCAAAGTTTGAAATTCCAACTACCGCTTGATATTAAAATAAAGAAGTTACGCAACTTTTGAGTCTCTCTTCTTCACTTCAGAAAATATATAGGATACCAAAAACCTAAAACCATAGAATACAGAAAGGCAAAAGGGCAAACTGTGTTGTGGATTATTAATTGGGATGTGTGTATTATTAAACATCATCAAAGAATGTACGTATTGCAATTGGGGTATGCATTTTCTATAATCCTAGAATTGTTTATTTTCACTTACATGGAGTTTTGCAGAGGGTAACTGTCTATGTCATGAGTCAAGTGTCAAGTTAAAGCCAAGGTGAAGTTTGTTATTTGTGCCATAAACTTGAACTAGGCATTAGTGTAATTTTGCTGAGTTAGTAGGGGTTAATTAGTCATTTGAGCATGAAAAAGCAAGAAGGTAATTTGGCAGGCCTTAATCCTTAATTATTTTTATTCCTCTTCTCTTCAAAATTCATATTGCATAAAATTACCTAACTCCCTTCCTCACTTGCTCTCAATTCGGTTCCTCTGTGAGAGTTTGTTGTGCATTGGTGAGAACTCTTGGTTCTTGCATCATCAAGTTGTCATCTGTGGTCTGGTGAGGTTGTCTGTTCTCTGGTTTGCCATCAATCTGTGTAGAATTGGTAATATCAATTCTTGATTAGATTCTTGAGTGTATTTAGTAACTTGTAAATGCTATTTGCTTAATTAGTAGATTGACTAGAGGATTATCCTCTGCATTGGATGTAGGGTTACAAGTTTGAAGCCTGAACCAAGTATATTGCTCTAGTGTTGCTTTATTTCTGTGTTTTCAATTGATTAATTGCATGTTTGGTTGGTAATTCGTGATATAGATCTTGTAATTGAACATTAACAAGATGCAATTTCACAATTTTGTACAATGCAACCCCAGTTGTTTAGAGGAAAAAACCATTCAAAATGAATAGTCAAACCGTCAATAGTGGACTGACTAAGAAAATTATCATATTATCATATTCGAAAATGGTTAGCCCTGTTGAGAATCAGCTAATTTCCAAAGGGGACAACAAACACATGATTAATGAAATTTGATTATTTGGATATGCAGTTGGATTTTCTAAATGTGAAAACATTGCGGGGGTTTGTAACTTAATTACGTAGAAAAAATAATGCAAGGAAAAAAATCACCAAAACATCTTATGTCATAATTTTCTAGCCAGTAGAATTTCCAATCCAAAATAACGAATATGTTTGTTTTACTTGCTTTTTATCAATTGCAGGAAGCCAATTTAATATTGTGAAGCATGAGGTTGAAACATTAGGCACAGAGGATTTAGCCTATGGCTGTATTTGTAACTGAAGGTGATACATTAATGAGATCACTTCAGAAAACTAGTTATGAGATCCATCTGCAAAAGCATCAACAAGTACTATAGAACTGGCGATTTTGAGATCAAGAAAGAGCAAATCAAAGCTCGCAAAGAAAGGGAAATGTTTTAATTTGGAAAATCCAATGCCTATCAAAAAAACCAATACTGATATGCTGATGTTGCCTGTTAACGGTTAATAAGACTTAAATGGCTTTAAAATGTTCTGTGGTTTTATCATCTTACAAGAAAAATAAAGGGAAATTAAGATTTTTAGCGTTATTTTAATCCGTGTATACATATATATCACTCATTTTAAAACTTAAACAAATATACTACAACAGTAATCTACTTTCCCAAAATACCCATTTTGAAATAACCCATGTAGAGATTCTCTCTTTTTCTCTACAAATTTTTATCTTGTCTTCTTTAGCTTTCAAGTGAGGAAAAAATCTCTATAACATGAAAAAAAAAAAAATTTAATAAAAGAAGACATGTGATTGAACAATAAAACTCGTAAGAAAATCATTATAAAATATTCAACTTGGACACAAGAGGGTGGGAGACGAAAATTTAATTTTATTGTGATTTCATGTTGTTATATTGTTTAATGCTATTATTTCATGTTGTTTCTATTGTTTAAAGTTGTTATAATATTGTTTAATGTTATAGTGATGGTTATAAAACACCAAAATACAGATCAGAAAAAATTTCAGACAAGGAGCAGATTGGTGTTAACGCCAACCCCCGAGCCCCAGTAAATTTATTTATTTATTTTTGTTTTCTTTCATTGCACTCAATTTCTTTATGCTTACGTATTTTAATTTGGTGCTCATGTGTGTATTGTTTTCTTTGTCTTGGCAAAAAGTTATAAAAAATTATAAAATTATCACTGTCATTTTCTTCTATTTTTTATTGTATAATTTAAATTTAGACCAATTTCAAATTAATCTAATCAAATCAAATTAATTTAAATACAGATTAAATTAAAATTTAATTTAAAAAAATTTAAAAAGGGTGGACGTTCAGACTTTTTAAACAAAAAAAATTTTTAAAGGGTTGACGTCAGGATTGGAGTTGAGACGCCAACCCTTTTTAAAATGGAAAAGGGTTGGCGTCCCCAACCCTTTTTATTTACAATAAGAGTTGGCGTTTTTTCTAGTAACTTTTTCTTTCAGTGATGCCAACCTATGTTTTTAATAACTAGTAATTTTATTTTTAATTAAACGTCAATCTTTCATTTCTTCCAGTTAAAACCTTACCAAATAATCTTTTTTGATCAATCTAGCAGTTGGGGTCTAATATAAGGTATGAAGTGGATGTGGTTAAGTTTTGGTAGGTTGCCCTTTTTATTTTATATCCTTATTTCGAAGAATTTTTAATCTGAAATCTATTTCACTTTTTAGTTTTTTCTTTCTTTCTTTCTTTCTTTCTTTCTTTCTTTCTTTCTTTTGTTTTTGAAGCACTAACTCCATTCTGGAGCACTTATTCTATTTTTCACAATACAGTTTCAAAGTTGCAGAAAAAAAGAAAGAAGATCTCTCTGCATGTATCTTCACTTGAAAGCTGAGGAAGAAGAGAGAAAAAGTTATAGGAAAAAAAAGAGAATCTCTGCATATATTTTGAAGAAGTTTATTACTGTTATGGTATATTTGTTTAAGTTTTGAAATAAATGATATATATGCATATACGGATTAAAATAAAGTTAAAAATTTCAATTTCCCAAAAATAAATTGTATTGCCACCCTGGTCCTGTGTCTTCGCTTTAAATTCAAGTCATATGTACTGCAGCACTACCTCTCCTTGAGTTTAGTGCAATTTATTGAATAAACTTTAACTTCCAAAAGCTTCAAAGTAAACATTTCATTACCAAAGCATAAACATCATAGTATAACAGAATTCTTATTCGCAATAAATTTGAAATTGGATTAGTGATTGAGCCAGGATGCTTTAGGCATAGAGATCAGGGTTTGCCAAGAGATGTGCTTCCACAACCTTGTACAATTCAACTGCTTTTTCTTGGCTTGCCTTGAAGACTTCTTCTTTTATTTCATGATCACCCTTTGTATGGTACTCACTAGCCACCTTACAAATGCTTCCACCTTTGCCAGAAGCCTCGAACTTAACCTCGTAAACAATCGATTCAAGCTTCTCCCCTAAATTGTCACCTTCGATCAAAGTGTACTTGCACACAAAGTTCTCTTTGTCGAGTACGTCAATCCTGTGCTTCACATACTTGTATTGGCTTCCTGTGCAATCAAATTTAATAAATTGTCATCAGTACTTGATCTTACGATGACAAATAATAGCAATACAAAACATTCACTAGGAAATTAAAATTATCTCATGACACCAACCATCAGCAAAGTTGATTAGCTTGATGCTGCCAACGCCTCCATCGCCTTCAATCAGCTTAATGTTCTTAAATGATTGTGGCACCAGCTTTGGAAGAACATTGTGAGAGTCCAGGATCATAGCCTTGAACATCCTGGATGGAGCAACAGTGAGTGTAATCTCTGTGTTAATATTAAGAACACCCATGTTTTACTGTGACTTTTCTGAGGTAGAAACAGAAAATAACTCAAAAAGAAATATTATAAATCTTTTTCAGTTCGTGAATGAGAAGAGAAACTTTAAAGGCATATATAGACCGATAAACATCTTGGACGCGAGTGAGCTTTGGTGGAAATAATTCGGAATCAATATTCAAACTTTCAAAGCATCCATTTTGGACCGGCCAACCGGACAAAGACTACTGTTCGAATTCAGCAGAAATATTGCAATATAAAATAAAATCTTTTCATTCTTTTCTTAATACAAAATATGTGTGCATATATATATATATTGCGATATAAATAATACATCAAGAAAGCAAGGATCAAAGTCAAGAAGACTTGTCCACAACCAAAATTATGTTATGGCTTCAATTTTGATATGAGAGGTCGCGACTTTTCTGCAACATTATGGCGTGTTATGCAATTAGAAGCCAACCTTCGAAGACTCCAGCTGATAGCGACTCAAAGAAAGTACTTGAGGGTCAAAGTTCAAGGAAGGCTAACCATATTCTAGAAGCCCAATAGTAGGACAAGCGAGACATGTATAGCACGACCTATGGCATAACTCGACGCTAAGGAGCAGTTTCTATCTTTCGAAATCAACCTCCGTAAATTAAGCAACAACCAATGAAACATACTTACTTTCATACTGATTCGAAAGCCACTACTGTATTATTACTTCTAATTATTGAACTTACTCAAATGTGATCTTCCTGATGATTCCAGTTGCTGACGAATGAGATCCAATGGTCAAAATCACACCCAAAGTGCAATCTCACCATATCTCACCCTACTTGGTACAATTCCAACTAGATTATACTTTTCCAAATCTAATGTTGTGACAACATAATTTTGAAAAATGATAGAGAAAATGAACATTTTTTTTTTTTTTTTCTAATGGAGTTGAGTTTTGCATGACATTTTGTAATTTTTGAATTCAAGGGGTCTGAAGTAGTTTTCCCAAATCTTTGGTGGGACAAAAACTTACTAATTGAATTCAAATGTAAATTTTTCTAGGATTGAAAGCACCTTGGATTAGTTCTAATGTTATTTAAAAAAAAAAAGTGGAAACACATGAAATATTATAATTAATAAGGAGATGCAATTAAAGATGAAATAAAATTGAGGAATTATCACTTACCTCCCGTAAAGTTTCTACAAATTTTTTACATCCATGTAGTTTAAAAAACCATTAGAGACCTCCATGACGACGCATTTATGTAGTTCAAAATCACCTAATCATATAATAAACATCGTTTTGATACCCAATTGGATGCCAAAAATTAGGTGGACATAGTTTAAATTAAAAATAAGGTAATATGAAAATTGAAAATTTGGAATAATTGAACAATAAAATAATATTTAAAAATAAAAATTGAAAATCTAACAATTGAAAATTTTGGAAATTTATGTGAAATAAAATTTATTTCCTTATTTAGACTGATTCTGATTTGATCTAATTCTGATTAATTTAATTTAATTTGATCTGATACTCTTTCGATATGGTTTTGATTTATCATATATTATTTTCATATTTTATAGGATTAGAATTCTATTTTAGGTTATATTGTAATACTATAAATTATACAATATTTCTTCAATAATATTGATTCGAGTTCACAACTCAATCTATAATTCAATATGTTATTTGAGTGGTTACTATCATCCTGTACCTGTCGGTTTAAAAAATTGACGTTTCCCTACTTTAGGGTTGAACAATATTATTTTTTCCTCCTCCCTCAACAGTCCCCAAACATTTGAAACATTAGAGTTTCACTCCTTCACCCTAGTGCTTGCATTTTATGCAAATTTTTCTACTTGCAGTCACCTCTTTGGCACTATCTCTCTTTTGATGCCATCACGATAAGCGCATTCCATCTTTCTCTTGTCGTCATCATCAAGCGTTTTAATCTCTCTCGATGATCAAGCGTTTTAATCTCTCTCTATTATCATCGAGAGTTCTTTGAAGATCCTGCACTTACATGTGTTTTCATCTTCAACAACAACCTCCCTCCCTATTGTGCCATATCTCTGGCCACTCCCTCACACAATTGAGCCCCTCCTTTCATCCTCTAGCACAATTGAGCACCTACTCACGTCTCTCTCATGTCAGTGGTTTTTTCTCTTATACTAACGATTCTTTGTCCATTGTTACCACCATTGCTACCTTTATTTTATAGAACCGTCCTCCTAATTTTTTAACAATAATGTCATTTCTTGCTACTACCATGACATCATTGACTTCTCAACTTTTGTCTCCAATTGCAATGCCGAAAGCTCCAACTACAATTGCGCTGTGTGTGAAAAAAAAAATTTTCTTATTCGATTTAATTCTGATTGATTTGATTTGATTTTAATTTGATCTAATTCTCATTCGTTATGGATCTAATTTATTGTATATTATTTTTTCTATTTCATAAGATTATGATTCAATTTCAGATTACAATGTAACACTATATATTATATAATATTTCTTTAATAATATCTATTCAAGTTCACAGCTCAATCCACAATTGTACTATTTGAAATAGTAAAATAATATGAAAAATTGAAATAAATATAAAAAAATTGTGAAAAGAAAATAAAATTAAAAGAAATTAAACTCTACAAATAGAAAGAAAACATGGAAAATTAAAAAAAAGTACAAATTCAATTAGAAAAACCAAGACAATATTAAAAATAAACTAATAATTAATCAAATTAGCCAAACTAGGGGGCCTATATAATTTTAACCAACACTGGATGGGTTATACAGGCATAACCAAGAAAATGCAATTCGTCAAAATTAACCTAATGCACAAAGGAGGGTTGACCACTGTTGACCTAAATTAAAAAGTGTCTACCGACATATTTCTCGCTTACCCACATTTGAACTATAATACATTGATTTTTAGCCAAAATTCATTCATCTTATTCTCAAAATTGAGCTTAAAATGGGTTCTCAAGTTAATATTAAATTATTTAATAGTTTATTTCAAAGTTTATGATGATGTTTTGTATTTTGATTTCAATTTTCAAAATTCGATTCTGAATCTCACATTTTTAAGTTGAAATTGGTTGATACTTAATGGAAAGCAGTTTTAACTTAGTCTAAGGTGTGATTTATGGCTTGAAACTATGAATTTTTGTAATACCCATAGGAATGAATCAAAGTTATTTTAGTCATTGTATGTCCTCAATGTTTGTTTACGTATGAAGGATTGGCTAAGCATTGAAAGATTGTAAAAATTAGCCTGATATATAGTTGTGCATGCATACTCGTTCATCAACCTGCCATGTGGACAATATGGAAATTGTACCACATTAAAGAGTGAAAGTCAGATGCACCATCGTGCATTAAGAGACACATAACTTAAACATATGTTAAAATTTTATATTATTTAAAGAATCATATTCATGAAGTTTTGACTATATCTCATAACTTTATATTTATCAGTTTTAAGAGAGAGTTTAGGAAAACCACCTTTGAGATATTTAAACCGTTGGAAAGTCTTTTTCAATAGACTTTGGGGGATTTTTGGTGATCAAATTGAGAAGTTTTCATCGATTCTTTAGGCTTTGGAAAAGAGGTAAGAATGATGTTGTTTCATGTTCTTTTGATTCATAATTTTAGTTTTCAAACTGGTTATAATGCTTGACATGATCCCTGGTATTTTGAAATATAATCTTGAATTATTAGAGTGCAATATGATGATGGTATGATTATACAATAAACCTTGTCGATTTGAATAGGATATATAGGGTTAGATTCGAATCGAGCCAAACTAGAACTTAACTAAGCTCGAACTCTACTGGATTACTATTGAAATGAGCCTGAGCTCTAGCTTGAGCTCAGCGAGCCAAAGAAATCAATAATCGAACTCAACTCGTGAGCTTGGCTCAGGTAGGCTAAACGAGCCTGATTATGAGCCAAGCTTGGTGAGCTCAAATGAGCCTATCCAGAGCCCATGTGCTTTTGTTTTCTTTTTAATAATCTGGAATTGAATTGAAGTATAATATCTCATATAATAAAATCGAACTATATCAATATCATTATTTCAATCAAAATTCATTAAGCCACAAAAAAAAGTGTGAAATTCCTTATCATCCAAAATATTGAATATATAAAGAACATGTCTCAATTCTTTTAAGAAAAAACATCTTAAGAACAAAAAAACTAGCATGTAACAAATTAACAATAACCCTATATAAAGAACAGGCCTTAATTCTATTAAATACAACAAACAAAGAAAAATGGTATTCCTAAAAGATACACATATAACACGATATACGCAACCTTAATATTGAGATTTAAACACGTTAACATATATCTAGTTATCAAAATGAAAATTTCCATTACTCTTCTTTATTACTTCAATCCTGAGCTTCACTATTACTTCATCAATCTCCAAATCTTAGACCAACAAATTAACAATATAGGCAATGCACCTAACATGGAACAATTTTCCGTCACACATTAATAGTCTTTAAATTTCAAAAGTTACCTTCAATCTTTTAACATAATTGTCATTTGCACTAGCACTGTCAACAATGATAGTTTGCATCCACTAACAAAAAATAGTGAATATTAATGAAATTATAAATATATTCTTATAAGCAATTCTAAAAGTTGAATTTACCTTATTCTCAATCCCCCGACCCTTTAAACACTCAAATATTGATGTTGCAATGTCAATTCCTCTTCTTGGCAGAGGTAGGTGTATAAAATTTATAATTTGTTTGTTTAATGATCATGTCTAGTCCAACCCAATGAGTCATAATTACCATATACTTAATATTTTGGGCATTTAACTTCCAAAGATCAGTAATAATACTGATCCCCCTAGTCTACTCAAATTTTTTCTTTTACCTGCTTCCTTCCAACTTTTTCGTAGAGAGGTTGAAGAACGTGATAAAAAATAATGAAATCAAGCTGCTTAACTAAATTAAATGGCAATTCAAAAATTATTACCAAGTGAGCCAAGGCCTTTCTATCTAAAACAACAATACCATAATCATTACATTAGATAATACAATAAATTTCATAATCATTTTGTAATTACAATAAAGTTATTAAGTAAACTCATACTTACCTTTTTATGCTTATAGTTCATGCTTGTCTTAACCACCATTGAGGTAGAAAAACAATCAGGTAACCTTAAGTTTGAAGGTTGAAAACTAATATGGTTTGTCACCTTACAACTAAGTTCTTACCCATTGCTTTCTTCTTATTAACACATTGAGCCATATGTCGTGTCAAATGGATAGTTGCCTTTGTCTTTTGCAATTTTATTTATTTTTTTGAAATACTTGCACACCACATGTGTAACATCCCCAACAGTAATAAACAACTCCTTCAGAATGCATTCCCAAACAGTAAATATTTTCTTCCTCTTATTAGATGGTATAATAGGTGGTGCTTTTGTAGTTTCTTTAGAAAATACATGTGCTTCATCATCCTCAGCTGAAGATGAAGCATCAAAACCTTCCATAACTCTTATATCAACCTCTACTTCATCTATTGCAACCTTTTGACTAGGTAAAGGTGCTTCCATTTGCACTAACTTTCCTTTCATAAATGTATGCAATGAAGGGGCCATAATGCTAGTTGTTGATGCTTGGGAAAAAACTCGACTAGCTTTAGATTTTTCTACTTCTTTTTATGTCATATTCTATGTCACAATCAAAATTAGACTATTAGCTATTAATATAATTAAAATATAAATGCAACATGTGTAAAGTCAAACATAGGCTGCTTGCGTAGATTAGCAAGGACAATATAGTTTCATCAATAAATTTAGGAATATAAATATATTCAATAAAGGAAATACCCAACTCAATTAGAAAACTATCATTTCCCAAACAAAGAAACACCATACTTCAATAGAAAATTCACTCCTTCCATAACCAACAAACTATAATGTAATTTCATCAAACACAACACAACAAAACCGTAATCATTAAGTCTAATAACTTCTCAACAAAACATACCAACAAATCAACAAAGAAATTAATTCCTTCCATAATCTAATTATTATCCTTCCATCACAAAGTTAATTTGTCAAAGAAAAATAATAATAATCAACAATTCAATAGAACACAACTAACTTTTTTTTATTATGCCTTTTATTTAATTTTTTCTTTATATTTAAATATGGTATGTGAGTTGGCAAAGCAAATTAAAGAAACAAAGCTTGGAGGTTTCTCCTTCAATCTTCCATTCCTTCATTTCTTGTAAGATGTAGATTTTAAGGTGAGAGAAAATCATATTAAAGAAATATGGCCGTGTCAGTGAACTTTCATTTTAATTTCTCTATATTTTTTTTATGTTTTCTATTTCTCTCAAAAACTCCTACCTTGTCCTGCCTTTAACCTCTTCATATGATATCCTCTTATTATAAGCCAAAACCACAATGATTTAATTATTTTTCCTTACTCAATTCAAGATCTCTCTTTCTTTCTCTCTTCATTTGTATAACCTAGTTGCAATTGTTTTTTTTTTTTAATTTTATCTCATGAATTGTTTGAAGTTTTGTTTTTTAAGTAATGAGAAACTTGGTTTCTTGTTTTAGTGAAAGTGCAGTACATGTCTCCCATTATTGTAAACAAACTAGTTCTTTATTATTGTAACTTGGTGTAAAAGCCCTATGATAGGTCAAGGTTTGAGCATGAAGTTTGGAGATGAGATTTTTGCATCTTTCAAACTCAACATCACATTCAGCACAATGCAATATCAAAAAAAAAAAAATTCAACATCACATTCAACCCTCTACTTCTCATACAGAAGTTTGCGATCTCAACACATTAGCACATCTAAACAATCACTTTAAGAGCAATACTAAACTGGTTCATGACCTATATATTTTCATCTAATGTCAAACCTTAGAGCAAGTGTAATTTTGACAACCCTCTACTTCTCATATAATTCATTTGCTCATCAAATACCAATAATTCCTTCAAGCTAAATATGTCGCACTTTTAATGGCTAAAGGTTCATAAAATAATTTCATAAACTCATATTTACAAAGAAAAATCAACGATTATTGCAATAATGACCAATAAACACAGTCAACACATATATCCATGATATCATTCATAATACCTCAACAACATTCAATATTCAATCGACAAGGGATCATGATAGGATTATTTTTCTTATAAAACACATAGGTTTTAACCCCCTTTTTATTGCAAATCATCAAAATACAAGAGATAGTCAAAACCTATTTACCTTAACTCTGTAGAAATTGAGCACACAAGCAAGCCCTTTTTACTCTTCTCTATGTATCACCATATCATTAGAATTAGGCCACTAAGGTTACTATATAGAAGTTAGATGATCAAACTCAAATTTATCTCTCTCTTTTTGGGGTTCGTGCATTTGGGGATTGAAAATAATAATCCCTAAAGCATAGCAATGTGCCTTATATAAAAACTAATTTTGCATTCAATACACAATTGTGTGTTGAGGCATATAGGCGTGTGTCACTTAAATTTGAATTTTACATGGATTCAACTTATTTGATTAACATGGTCATGGCACACAGACATGGTCTTACTATACACAATTGTGTGTCACTTTGAACCCATATTTTTTACCTTTAAATCATGCCAACTCATGCAAAAAGACTATTATGCCCTTGAGATGTACTTATGGGTTTTACAAGGTGCTAGCCAATCTTCTAAAAATGCTTAGTTTATTAGTGTGACCCTTTAGGTTCATCGTAACATAGCCATAAGCTTTTTTTTGAACAATCCAAAAAACATATTTAGAAACTAAACGACTATAGTAAACATCTAGCTATATGTCATTGCCTTAAACCATGATGAAGAAACACTCCATCAAACCTAATTTCCCAATCATATGTTTTGTGTAGGTAAGATCCTTCCATTGTCTAATCTTGATCAAGTTTAGGCTCATGGTATATGGAAACCCTAATCTTGATACTCTACAGATCATTGATCAATATATTTAGAATGTGTCATCATGAATAACCTTCTATGACTTATATTATACTCTGGTAAGAGATTTTGATTTCTAATATTTATCAATGTTTATTCGAGAACTCAAAATTGGATCAAGTTAGTGGATACTCTGAATCCAATGTTTTCAATTCAATAGATCTTATCTTGATCATCATTTATCTTCATATACAAAAAATGCATGACCAACATGACCTTTTGTACAAATTTGATTAGCCTCGTATTTATACACCATATGAACCACATGTATCTGTATAGGATCTAGCCATGATATGTCACATCAAAGGATTACTTTGTACAATCATATGATAAGTCATTGATTATGATTTAATGACCATATGACTTATTGTTATTGGCATGTTTGAAAAATGGTTTACTAACTGTTAATCCCATACTAATCCCTAATGACATGATGATCATTGTCATTTGCACTAATATCATCTAATGATATTCAATGAAGATATTTAGTATCTCTACTATGTGATATTATTGCCTAACTTATATCATGTTTATAAGGAACAATTCAATAATTCAATTTTATATTCTAAGTGAATTACGTGGACAGTTTACATGCATACTTTATATTAATGCAAATAAAGGAAGCAATTTACATATATGAACAAAAGAACTATTTCTTTTATTAATAAATTATTACATATATATACAAGATAAAATATCCTAAAACTGATAGCCCAAATGGTTCCTAAGACATACACAACATAATTCATGCATAACATGAGATGTTTGCCATGCATACCCATACATAAGATTACGATCTCAGTAACACATGCATGATGAATCATGCACGTGCAAGGTATGTCTGACCATGTACGAAGCATGCATGACTACCTATTCTATCACGGTTAAGAATACCCCATGAGTGAGTAGTTCATGCATGAGAAAAAAAGGATATATGTTCTTTTAGCTTGGATGCATGACTATACAATTGACTCAAAATTGAACAAATGTACAAGGGTGTTGCCTGATCATTCGTAGAGTTGTCTTAAGTGATATTTAGGGATTTAAATGGTACTGTTAGGAATTGATAGGTGCTATGAAAAGAATAAGTTAAGGCACATAGATCATGAGCATGTACATGATAGGTGAAAACTAGAGCCTAAGTTAAGTTAGAATTAGATATGAGAAAACATATTTTAGAATATGAATATGAGATTAAGATTAAGAGATAGAGTAATAATTAATGTTTTTCTAAAATAGGGTGATGAGACATAAAGATCTCATAGACCATATGTAGACCTAGTTATCTTGAGAATACATCTATGGTACTTAAAGATTCAAAGATATAGAAAGATTCATATCATCCATGGAAACGTGAATTCCTTACAAATGAGGGAATATGTTTTTAAGAATATTGTTATGAGAATGCATCCATAACATAGACTATACACTAATAGAGAGGTGTTGTACTGATGGAGAAGACATGTTGTTTATCATATACACCTATAGAAAATTGTCATGAGAGAAAGCCAATTCTTAGGCATCCATAGAGAGATGCTTAGATGTGTTCATACATACTATGATTTACGATATCTTGAGAGAGTTAGTAACATTGTGAGGGTTCCAAATCCATGTTTTAACCTAATCTAATAGCCATAGTGATAAGCAAAAAGAAGATTGAATGTAAATGTTTTCACCATAATGACTAAAATTTACACTTGTGAAGCATTCCAAGCCATACGAGGATGGGTAGAGATGAACCCTAGATGATGAGAGAAATTAAGTGTATTATCCAATATTTACTGTTATTATTGTTATATTATTTTACTATTATCATTTTTTAATATGATAAATTTTGTTTAGGATAAGAGTTAGAGATTGTGATATAATTTGAATATTAAAGATATGGGATAAGTTGAATTTTGAAAATTGATTAAATCAAATTTAAATATTAATTATTAGAGAAAATTATCTTATCTTCCATTTTAAGGGGATAGATACTTTTGAATATTACGATTTGAGACAAGGATTTTAATTATGGATTTGAAATATCTATGAATATTAAGGATTTCTATTTGGAAAAAGATTTGAATATTAAAGAGGACAAAGTGAATTTGAATTTTGTAGAAGATTTTAATAAATTAAGGATAAGGACAAGGAGTTAACTTCGGTAATGTACATTTCTCATGTATTTGGAGATTAAATGTTTAAAGTCTTATGAAGACATGCATTAAAAAAAAAATTCCAAACCTAAGCACTCTAGAACAATAAGAGAGGAGATGATTATTATCTTTCAAGGAGGCAAAAACATTGTTGATAAAGGATTTGGAGTAGTGAAGAAGTGTTGTTGGAAGAGTCTCAATCACAATACGGTAAGTCTCAATCGCAGTATGTTTTAACATTCATGTGTGAATATGATATAGGATTCAAGAATTAGATCTTTATTTTTGTTAGAATCATAATTTGATTTTTAACTGTTTTAGGAAAAAAAAGTTATAAAACGGGTCTAAACTAGTTTTTAAAATAAACAAAATATATATATATTATTGGATTTTAATATTTTCCTTGAATTTATGTGTTTGCTAATAAAAATACTTGATATATGTTTCATTTCATTTCATTTTATTTATTAATTAAACTTTATAAAAATCTGAAATTTCTAGTAATTTGTTTAAAAATTAATTTTATGAATATAAATTATCGGTTTATGGTATTGCAAAAATTTCAAAAAAAATATATATTTAAGATGTCACATAATACTATTAACCCATTTATAATTTTTCATGATTTTATAAGTTATGAAAATTTCACTAAGTTTTCTAAGATCTTAAGTCGTTGAGCCTAAAAATTTCTTGGTAGTGTTTGTGACCTCTGAAAGGAACCATTTTATACATAACTTTCTAAATCATTTTCAATTTGAATATTTTTTTACATATAAATTAATATGTCTAGCTCTATTCTGAAAATTTTTGTAATTTTACAAATTAAATTGAATTTATTAAAATTATTATAATATTCAGTGTTTAATTTGAAATTTTTTTGGTAGAGTTTGTGACCTGTAAAAAAAAAAAGTTTTTAAGGTTTTCCAAAAATTTTTAACTTGAATATTTTTTTTAATAAATAACTTAGTATGTTACAAGATTGAGTGTTTACTCTAGAAGATTTTTGGCAGTGTTAGTAATTTGTTAAAAAAATTCATTTTACATTACTTTTCAAATTATTTTTAGGTTGATTTATTTTATTTAAGCCATTAATATGTTTAGTTCAAGTCTACAAAATTTCATAAGTTTATGAGTTATATAGAATTTTATAAAATTACTAGAAGCTTGAGTATCAAATCTGAAAACTATTGGCATTGTTCATGAGCTATGGAAGATATTAATTTTTGAGTTTTTATATCCCTTTTAAGTTGAATTTTTTTTTGGTAAACTATTCATATATCTTATTTGTCTTTGCCAAGTTTCGTAATATTTCATGTTGTATAAGAATAGATAAAATTCATAGAACAAAAGTTGTATAGTGTAAACATATGTTAGCTAGGTCTAAGATTGTTTATGTGGCCATCTTTAGAGGTTTTTGATATAAATTGAATTCATTGATTGTGGCTAGGTATCTAGTAGATTTTTGTGTGGTTGCCTGAAATGTGTAAGAGTTTGCATTGACCTTTATTCTCAATCGAGATAAGTAAAAACTGTTCGTTTTAGCCTTTGTGCTAATGCTAAAGCCTACACTATCATTCGGGATCTAGTAAAGGCCATTCCATTGACAACTATTGGTTAGTTATCTTGTCATAACACTCCTTTTTATGTATTAATTTGATCTGGAGCCATATATCATTTTATAATGTGTAGTACTATTGAGAGAATAAATTTGAGACTAGGGTAGGTAGCTCAATTATTTAAGATATAGGCTCAAGTATTTATGATAAAGTTATCATATGTGAATAATGTGATTAGTATTTGTTACTAACAAGAGAATTTGTGTTTGTAAAGGCAAATAGCTTTTGGTGGATCTCGTTGTGTTTGATTTTTATATGATATGTAGGATTGACTTTCCAAGGAGATATGGAGCTAAGATTGACTACTAAGAAAAAAAATCAAATTACCATTAATAATGGAGATGAGTTCAACTCCAGAGAGGGACATTTGCATGGCATTCTTATCAAGATGAAAAAAATGTTAAACAATGGATATACAAGATGTTTGGCTCATGTGGTTAGCTTAGTGGATAGTAAGAACCTAAGATTGAGTGAAATACCAGTAGTCCAAGATTTTCTTGATGTATTCTTATATGAGCTACTAGAGTTGGCACCTGACAGAGATAGATTTAGTACTGCGTAGAATGCCAATTTCATGTTCCATACAGAATGGTGCAATCAAACTTTAGGAATTAAAGAAACTACATCGAGAATTCCCTTATAATGGGTTGATCAAACGAAGTCATTTTCCTTGGGAAGCTTTAATACTTTTTCTTTTTCTCGTAAGTAGAGGATCCATAATACTATATGTGAAAAAGAAAGCTAGATCTTTAAGGATGTGCATATTATAAGGAGTTGAATATAGTAACAATAAAAAATAAGTATTCACTAGATCACACACGATGGAGGATTGTTTGGCAATAGTGAAAAGTATTAGGCATATTGTGTTGGATAATAATTTAATAATTAATAGGTGGTTAGTGTGTGCCAATAAAGTGTGTATTGTGTGCTACAAAAAGTGGGTAGTGTGTCTTAATTTTTAGAGGATTATTTTTATATGTTTTAATGGTTCTAAGATTTTTGGTAACCACCTCTACATGTTTAAAGTAGTGGGTTAGTGGTTATTTATGGTTATTGAAGTTTGTGTAAGTGATGGGCTAGTGACTATTTAAGTTTGTTTAAGGTAGTGGTTAGTGGTTCCAAAATTCTTGTCCATGTTTTAGTTTTTATTATTGTCTAGCCTATTTAAAGACTTTTAGTTATTGAAGAAATGTGCAGAAATTTTCTTTTCTTTCTCCTCCATATTTTTTTATTTTAGCTAACAGTGGTATCAGGGCAAGGTTAACCAAAGAAAAGCTTTTGTGAGAAAAAAGTTTATGGAAAGTAGTAGCTTATTTTATTCTGCAACAAAAAATTATGGTAATTGACAATTTTGTGCAACCATCAATTCCTCGCTTTGATGGTTAGTATGATCATTGGAGTATGTTGATGGAGAATTTCATGAGATCAAAAGAGTATTGATAGATTATTGAGAATGGAGTACCCACACCAGCAAAAGAAATGTCAACAACATAGAAAGCCGAAATGGAAGCATTAAAATTGAAAGATCTCAAAACCAAAAATTATCTCTTCCAAGCAATTGATCATTCAATCTTAGAAACTATTATTTACAAAGACACTTCTAAGGATATTTGGGACTCTATGAAAAAGAAATTTCAAGGATCAACAAGAGCAGAAAGGTAGTAGCTTCAAACACTTATTCTATAATTTAAAATGCTACAGATGAAAATAGGAGAGTCAGTCACAAATTAGTTTTCATCAACAAAAGGAGGATTCTTAGTGAACAAATGATGGATGTCAACATAAATAAAAAAATTCTTGATCCATGACACCAAATTTTAATTTTGTTGTTTGTTCTATAGAAGAAGCAAATGATATTGAAGAACTCTCAATTAATGAATTGCAAAGTTCTTTACTGGTTCATGAGCAAAAGTTTAGTTGGCAAGAGAATAAAGAGTAGGAATTAAAGCTTCAAATGGAATCATTTGTTTGCAGCAAATAGAGCAAACAGAGGATGAGGTAGAAGCAAAAGAGGTAGAGGGAACTTGGATCAAAGATACCATCAAGAGAATTAATCTCTTAATTCTCAAGGAAGAGGAAGGGGATGAGACCATTCTAGCTCAACTAATTA
The DNA here is from genome assembly GCF_011075055.1 of Mangifera indica. Classification (NCBI taxonomy): domain Eukaryota; kingdom Viridiplantae; phylum Streptophyta; class Magnoliopsida; order Sapindales; family Anacardiaceae; genus Mangifera; species Mangifera indica. Next base: position 17,999,491 of record NC_058139.1, on the reverse strand, counting down.
TAGATAGAGAAATAGGTCTAATGTTGAGTGCTATTGATGTTATCAGTATAGTCATTACAAATTTGAATGCTAAATAATCTCTCTAAAAACAAAGGAGAGAATTCTAATTTTGTAGGAAAAGAGGAAGAAATATCCTTGTTAATGACTTGCTATACTGGAGCAAAAGTTAATAAGAACTTACGGTATCTAGACATGGGATGCAACAATTATAATGTGAAGTTTGGAGATAATTCAAAAGTCTCAATCATAGGAAAAAGGACAGGTAACTATTCAAACAAAAGAAAATGTTACTCAAACAATTTCAAATGTCATTTGTGTACCACAATTGAAGAACAATTTACTAAGCATCGGACAATAGCAAGAAAAAAGTTACAAGATTCTCATAAAAAATGGAGTATGTTGCCTTCAAGATACCAATTTGGGTTTAATAGCTCGAGTTGAAATGACTACAAATAGGATGTTCCCTTTCTATCTCAATAGCACAATTGATCATGTTTTTCAGCAAAATTAAATGAAATGGATTGGTTGTGGCATTTTCATTATGGTCATTTAAATTTTAGTGGTCTGAAGATGCTTAAACAGAAAAATATAGTTACTAGTCTTTTGGTTTTTGCTAGCCCTTCAAAAGTTTGTGAAGAATGTGTTGTTAGCAAACAAAATCATGATCCATTCCCAGAAGGAAAATCACATAGAGGAAGAAAGCAATTGGAAATTTTTCATTTTGAGATATATAGATCAATAGATCCTACATCTAATGGGAGGAGAGGTATTTCATCATTTTTATCGATGATTTGAGTAAAAAAAATTGGGTTTATTTTTTACAAGAAAAATCTGAAGCTTTTATAGCTTTTAAAAGCTATAAAACATCTATTGAGAAGGAAGTTAGAAACCTAATAAAGATTCTTTATATAGATCATGGAGGAGAATACAACTCACATGAATTTGAAATTTTTAGTGAGACTTATGGAATCAAGAGGTAACTTACAACAACATATACACCTCAATAGAATGGTGATTGTGTAAGAAAGAGTCATACTATTTTGAATATGGTGCGAAGTCTTATGACAAAAAGTTATGTTCTAAAAAATTTTTGGCCCAACGCAATAAATTGGAGTATTCATATTTTGAATATAAGTCTTATATTTTCTATTCAAAATATGACACTAGAGGAAGCATGGAGTAGATGAAAACCGATGGTTGACAATTTCAAAATTTTGGGTGTATTGCCTATGCTCGTGTTCTAGACCAAAAAAAGGAGAAATTAGATGACAAGGGGGAGAAGTGCATTTTTCTATGTATTAATGAGCAATCAAAAGCTTATAAGCTTTATAATCCAATCATGAAGAAAAGTATTATTAGTAGGATGTTGTTTTCGATGAAAATCAAACCTAGTAATGGAATGAGAATGGCATTGGAGGAGATATTCCAACAAATTTTGATGAAAACAATAATGAGAAAAGTCAACAAGCTTTGGAGAATATACAAAAAACAGCAATTCCAACAAATGTTCAAAGTTCATCTATAGTGAAAGAAATTGAACAAAGGCAACGTGTTAGAAAAAAACCCCACATGGATGTCTGATTATGAAGTAGCTGAAAATGACTAGTTTGAAGACCTATTTACATATTTTGCTTCCTTTTCTGATTTTGATCTTACAAATTTTAAAAAAGCTTGAAAGAATCAAAATGGAAAAAAGCGATGGATGAAGAAATTGTAGCCATTGAAAGAAACAATACTTAAAAGTTGACTGAGCTTCTAAAAGGACAAAAACAACTGATGTCAAGTGGGTTTACAAGACAAAATTGAAGGAGAATGGTGAGGTTGACAAATACAAGGCACAATTGGTGGCTAAGGGATATAAGCAAGAATATGGGATTGACTATAAAGAAGTTTTTGCTTCAGTTGCTCAACATAATACAATCAAATTGGTGATTACAGTAGCAGCTCAAAATTCATGGCCTATTTTTCTATTAGATGTGAAATCAACATTCCTGTACGATGATATGCAAAAATAGGTATTTATTGATTAACTCCTTGGTTATGTGAAGCATGGAAGTGAAAATAAAGTGTTCAAATTGAAAAAGACATTATATGGGTTAAAACATGCTCCACAAATTGAAAAAGGTATAATCAGATTAATGATTATTTTTTGAAGGATGGCTTTAAAAAAATGACCATATGAACATACACTATTTATTAAAATAGGTAATGATGGGACAATACTTATTGTATTTATATGTAGATGACCTTATTTTCACTGGAAATGATATAGACATGTTTGAAAATTTTAAAAGATCTATGATGGTTGAATTTGATATGTCGGATTTTGGAATGTTACATTATTTTCTAGGAATTGAAGTGGTGCGGTCGCATGCTGGGATTTTTATTTCCCAAAAGAAATATGTTCAGGTGATTTTTAACAAATTTTAGATGAAGAATTGAAATTTTGTCTCTACACCAACTAAGTTTGGTTTGAAGCTGTTGAAAGATCTAGAAGGAAGAAAGGTGGACAACGTTCTTTACAAGCAAATTATGGGATGCTTGATGTATCTCATTGCAACATGATCTGATATCATGTATACAGTAGGTCTTATTAATAGATACATGGAATGTCTAAAGGAAATGCATCTTTTGGTTGCAAAAAGAATTCTCAGATATTTGCAAGACACAATTGAATATGAGTTGTTTTACAAAAAAGGTGAAAAATCAAATTTATTTAATTTTACAGATAGTGTTTATGCTGGAGATTCAAATAACAAAAAAAAAAAAAACACTTCAGGTTATGTTTTTATGCTAGGATCAGAAGCTTTTTCATGACCTTCCAAGAAATATCCAATAGTTACTTTGTCAACCACAAAAGCCAAATTTGTTGTTGCAGCAGCATATGCTTCTCAAGCAATTTAGCTACGGAATATCCTTAAGGAGATTCATTTCAAGCAAGAAAGACCCATTCTCATATATTGTGACAACAATTCAACTATAAAACTATCAAAGGATCATGTTTTTCATGAAAAAAGAAAGCATATTGATGTAAAGTTTCACCTTTTACGAGATCTCACAAGAGAAAAAATTATTGATATTGTCTACTACAAAAGCAAAGATCACATTACAAACATATTTACAAAGGCCCTCAAACTAGATGCATTTCGCAAACTTAGGAAGTTACTTGAAGTTTGCCCAATTGAAAATTCAATTTAGGGGAGGGTCTATTATATTGAATTAAACTAATGTTGTAAACATTAGTTTAAGAGAGGGATTGTTGGATAATAATTTAATAATTAATAGGTGGTTAGTGTGTGCCAATAAAGTGTGTATTATGTGCTACAAAAGTGGGTAGTGTGTCTTAATTTTTTGGGAGTTATTTTTTATATGTTTTAACCGTTCCAAAACTTTTGGTAACACCTCTTCATGTTTAAAGTAGTGAGTTAGTGATTAATTAAGGCTATTTAAGTTTGTGCAAGTAGTGGGTTAGTGACTTTTTAAGTTTGTTTAAGGTAGTGGATTAGTGGTTCCTAAATTCTTGTCCATATTTTGGTTCCTATTATTGTATAGCCTATTTAAAGGCTTTTAGTTGATGAATAAATATGCAGAAATTTTCTCTTCTTTCTCCTCTGTATTTTTTTATTTTGGCTAACATATTGCACATAGAGTAAATCACGTAGGGTTTTGTTAGATTGTGATTTTGTTTTTGTTTTAATAAGTTATACAAATCTAATCCATGTAGGATGGGTTCAACATTCAATGTTGGGCCTAAGTATAAGATTTCAAACCTTAAGGGGCCAAATAAATAACTTAAAAGTAGAGGTGTTCAACTGATATATGTGAAGAGTGATTAGGGTTCAATTTAATATAAAATAAACAATTATTTCATAATTTCATTAGAGCCTTTTTTATATAGGAAAAGAGAAAATATTTTCTCCCTTTCACAATTTCATCACACATTCAATCTAACACAAATTAGTATTTGCGTGTCCCCAACAGCTTCGCCAACTTTGTGTGGTTTTTCTTGACACTTTTGTGTGGACGGATAAAAGTCTTGCTACCTTGTGATGGCTTGTGGAAGAAAATATTTTGAGTTTCTACATTGGTGGAGCTGCCAAACATTGGTTTGATCCTAAACTTGATTTAAATATGCATAAATTTTGTATGCCTTGATCACGTGGCTCTTTGAATTTAGAAAATTCTATTCAAGACCAATATTTTCAATGCTTTCACTCTATTTAGCCTTAGAAATCTCTTCAGCCCTTGACTAACTTTGATTGAGCAATCACATTATGATTTGGTTGCAAGACATAAGCTTTCAGAGTTGGCTAACTTAATTCCACATGATGGAGTAGTTTAGGTTGTTATCTAAATCCTCGCATGGCTGTTTATCCAAGGAATTCAGGTGTCACCTTCCCGGAGCCATCGGAGGAAGTTAATTACGAAATTATACGATGATTGATTATGATAAGGCTCCCTTTCTACCATCAAGTTGTCGATGAGATTTCTTATCATCAATTGAATTGCATAATTTGAAACCTTATGCAAGTGAAGTTGTCATAGCAGTGATTGGAATTCAATTAGACTTTGATGTATATACTATTATGTGATATAAGATAAAATAAGAAAATAAAGAAAATGAGATACAAAATTTTTAATATGATTTGATTCAATAATCAAAATGCTTACATCCATGATGTTGTTTATTAATTTTTTTTGGTTGTATCTAATGAAAGCTTCGCCAGTCAATGAGAGTGAAAAACTTCGCCAAACTAGATAGAAATTAAAAAGAAATTCTGTACGGTGCAGACAAAGAAGCACAGCCGTAATTAACAACTTTCTTTAGTACACCAAGCGCACTTGATTCCCAAATTTGATTTTTTGTGAAAGCATTCAACAATTATTCAACTTAACTATAATGACTGATCATTCTTGCTCTTCTTTCTTGTTGTTCTCATTTTCGAATTCTTTCACTTGATTATTAATAACTTTGTTTAACATGGACTGCTCACTTTGATGCCCAAATTTGTTTCTTTGTGCAATCATTCTGGAATTCCAGTTAACTATTCAGAAAAAGATGCAGCGTAGTACAAAACTTGGAATCAATTTATGCAATTGCATTACTTGAAGAACTATTGATATTATCATTGGCAGTATCGAATAAAAGTTGCCTAAATTTTCTTCCATCTCCCAGGGAAACTGAGAACTCAGTATATAAATAAGACCTCAATTTCACTGATCTCTCAACATTATAACTTTCTAAGGACTAATCAACCTTCCTCTTCCGCCTTTCAATATTTTATAAACACAAAAATTATAATGGGTGTGTTTACTTATGAAATGGAGGTGGTTACGAAAATCCCCCCAGCTAAGATATTCAACGCCCTTATCCATGATGGTGACAAACTCATCCCCAAGATCGTGCCACAGGCCATTAAAACTGTTGAGCTCATTGAAGGAGATGGAGGGCCTGGCAGTATCAAGAAGATTACTTTTGGCGAGGGTTTGTTTTACACTATAATCACTTAATCCTCTTGTGTCATATATTTGCAAATAACATGAATGCAATGTAACAAATGCTTGTTAGTTTTACTTGCTTATTGTCAATTGCAGGAAGCCAATTTGACTATGTGAAACATAAGGTTGAAGCATTAGACAAAGAAAATTTCATCTACAGTTACAGTGTAATTGAGGGTGATGCATTGATGAAATCGCTAGAGAAAATCACCTATGAGATTAAGTTAGCACCTTCTCCGGACGGTGGATCCCTCTGCAAAAACATAAGCAAGTACTATACCATTGGCGACTTTGCGATTACAGGAGAGCAAATCAAAGCAGGCAAAGAAAAGTCTTCAGGATTGTTCAAGGCCATTGAAGCCTACCTTTTGGCAAATCCTGATGCCTATTAAAGTTACCAATATTAGTATGTTCAGATTTGTGTTTTGGTTAATAAGGCTTGGGGTCAAGTGTGGCTTGTAATTTTCACTAGATTAAAGAGTATGTATTGTTAATAAGGCTTTGGGTCAGCTGGCTTGTAATTGTTAAGAGTCTGTATCGTGTCACTTCACAAATAAATATAAAAAACTTCTTGTTAAGCTGTCTATGAATCTGGGAATATTATTAATATGTCCGACAGAAGACCAATTTTCTAGAAAACAACTTGTTATTAGTACAAATTTACCTATTCTAAAAAAATCAAAATCAAAACTAATAAGATTAAGCACAACTACAAAACTACTTGAAGATACAATTATATGTTATATGTAAAAGGTTTAAGTGCTGCTATATTGATACTTATAATTTAACAGTTCTCCACTTTGCCTCTAACAAATTTGCCTACAATAACATCAGAGTAGTTCTAATTAGTTCAGAAAGATTTCGTGACAATTCAAATCTAACCCGATTTCCAAACTAGATTAATATGTCATCGAAACAATTACTGCTGAAGTTTAGACAATCAATCTAAGTAAAATATGTGAAATGATCAAAGTTAAAGACTAAGAAATTGAGTTAAAACAATCAAACGATAATTAAGAATTAAAAGCAACTATATGAAAAGTAACAGCAACAACGGCAGCAAAAAAACATCAACAACATTTTAACAGCATCATTCCAGCAGCAACAACCACATTCTCTAAGGCATATTAATATGACATTCAAATCATACTATTCTAAAATAAAGCAAAAGAAAAGGAAAATATTACAGTACGACAAAACCCGTAATGGTAACCAATTTGGAAATTGGTTTAAGTGATAAGGCTTTAAACTTTAGGCATAGAGATCAGGGTTTCCCAAGAGATGTGCTTCCACAACCTTGTACAATTCAACTGCTTTTTCTTGGCTTGCCTTGGCGACTTCTTTTATTTCATGATCAACCTTTGTGTGGTACTCACTAGCCACCTTACAAATGCTTCCGCCATTGCCAGAAGGCTCAAATTTAACCTCGTACAGAACTGATTCAAGCTTCTCCCCAAACTGTCTCCTTCAATCAAAGTGTATTTGCACACAAAGTTCTCTTTGTCGAGTACGTCGATCGTTTGTTTCACATACTTGTAGTAACTTCCTGTCAATCACATAATTAAATCGAATTGCCATCTGTTCATGTAATTGTTAGAGAATACAAAGAAATACATTCGCTAAGGACAATTTATTTCACAGGACTGACCATCAGGGAAGTTTATTAGCTTGATGCTGCCAACGCCTCCATCGCCTTCAATTAACGCAATGTTCTTGAATGATTGTGGCACCAAATTTGGGAGAAGATTGTGAGAATCAAGAATGAAAGCCTGGAACATCCTAGATGGAGCTACAGCTGTTGTAGTCTCTGAGTTAAGGTGAAGAACCCCCATTTTTTTTTTGGTTGGATCAAAAACAAATACTCTGAGAAGTGTTGAAAATTGGCTTGAATGAGGGTAGTTTTGAGTTTGTGGAGATGCCGTAGTGATGACAATTTTGGGGACGGGACGAGAACAGGGACACATTCCCGACTTTTCCCAACCCTAACGAGAAGGGTATTATCCAATAGAAATGGGGAAGGGGATGGGAATGAGGATGAAAAAAATTTTCGTAATAGGGGACGGGACGAGGACAGGGACACATGTGTCACCTCCCTGCCTCGCCCCCTCTTGTCCCTTTATATTAATATATTTACTTAAAATACTAACATATCTTTATAGTTTTAGATTATTTATATTTTTCAAATTTATTTAGGTTTTTATTGTGTATATTAAAGTAATTAATATATTATATTTGTGACATTTAAAATAGTGAATTGCTTTTAATTTTACTTAATTTTGTTATTTAATATATTTATATCGTGTTTAAAGAGTATAAGAAAAAGACTCTTTTAAGTCTAGGGAGAGAATGAGAAAGTGATTTTTCTTCAAAGAGAGAGAATGGGAAATCAATTTCATCCTTGTAGCAGGGATAAGGATGGAAATGGGGATTGAGATCCCCTCATTGCCTCTCTTTATTGTCATCCCTAAGAAGAAGGACATCTGGAGGGTATATATAGAGTTTTTGTCTACAGTTCAATACCTTCAAAGCACCCTATGTGGACTGGTCGCAATTCGAGAATGCATAGATTTGTCTCTTCAAAATTGAGCAGAAAAAACAAAACTGATAGTTCAAAAGTTGAATGCTTAAATATGTCCTATCACAGGACTGAAGTCAACCAAATTATAGAATAATTAAAATTTCAAATTTGCCAAATTGATGTTGATATAAACTTGGACGTAACATTGCTGATTATTATACTGTTCAACGATGAAAATTCTCATATTTACTCATCTTTCAAATACTTGAGCAACTGGCCAACTTTATAGAGGAAAAAGACAACAGATAGCAGACTGCAGACCGCAGACATTAAAGTAGAATTTTAGCTTACAGATTTTAACCACTGGAAATTAAATGTGAATGAGCAGAGTTATTTACGTCCTAGTGGAACAGAAAACTAGTAATAAAGTAGCTGTTAGGTTTTAGTTACGGCTTTCTACAATAACGTAAAACCTCCTTAGGATTCCATTGGTAGTTTCGTTGATTCACAAACATACAAAACATCCATATGAAGTTTTTGAGTTTATATCTGCGTTTGGATGCTCTTCATCTTTCACAATTGTTGGATTATGTCTATATCGTTCTTAATCCAAGCATAGGATCTCACCTCGATATCCACATGAAACATAGACAGTAGGAGTATGGAAGTTGCATTGCAACACCACAATTTCGGAACTCATTCAAATTGAAATGTTACTTATTTTCTGTGACTTTATTCTAAAACAAATTATTTTCACATCATAAAAGTTTCTCTAATCCTCAAAAATAATTGTCCAAGAAATTTAAGATATACAAATCTTACATAATCACATAATTCATGTACATCAAGAATTTCCTCAACCTCTCTCTTTCATTGATTTCTTTTTGTTTTATACTTCCTAGCTACTCTAAAAAATTTATTCTACAAAATAATAGAAACGATGAGTGAGCCGTCAACTTAAATAGTAAAAACAAGCATAATATATAACTTCTTATAAATGTTATATTATAAAAACTTATTCACTTTCAAAATAGTTAGTTATAAGGAAAACAAGAATTAAACGTTTCATATTTATTAATCATAAGAAAAATAAAACACTTCCATATTCATCAATCATAAGAAGAACAATGTAAAACAATTTCATATTCATTATCATAAGAAAAAGTAAACATAATCACTTTCGTATTCATCAATGATAAGGACAGACAACATTTGTCCTTTTTCATAAAATAATTTTAAAAGAATTCATGAATGTTGCTCATAAATAGAAAACATGTCATTTGTAAGCTCATAAATAGAAAATATAAAATTCATACTGAACCACATAGATCACTTGTACACCTAGTGATCTAATTGTATTCTTATTTGTATTCATTGTAAGTTCACTGACTTTTTATCATTCATATTTATATTTATATAAGTTTGTAGACCTTTCTTCGTATTTATATTCATATTCATAATATATCCGTAAATTTTTCATCATTCATATTCATAATAGGTATGAAGACCTATTATAAATACTCATATTCATAATAGGTTTACAGGTCTTTCATCATTCATATTAATAATAGGTTTGCAGATTTTCATCATTCAACATATGTTTTTGGATATTTTATCATCTGGTCATATATATATATATATATATATATATGTGTGTGTGTGTGTGTGTGTGTATGTATGTATTGATTCTTAATTTTGTCAATTCCTCATCTTACTATGTACATTCAACAAAAATATTATTATAAAACTTTTCTTCTAACACATATTTATCTTTGAAAAATATCTTAAAATATTTATTAAAAAAATCATTTACATTGATTTTGAAAACCAAACAAAATAACAAGTTTCCTTCGTAGAAATATCCATTAAAAAATGTTTTTCAATATATTTTAGATTAAAATAAAAGATACTTTTGAAATATGGTCATATAATAAATCAGAAAATAGTTCATTCATCTTTATAAAATGATTTCATAACTTAGTTCATCATATAAACATTTTTAATATAAAACACAAAAGATTGCAATATTACATATTATGTAATCTTTTACATACCTTAATAGTAGATAATTTCTAATTATGATTTCAATTGTCTAAGGAGATGCAAGTATCTCCTTGTTGCCCTAGAAATCATAAATCAAACTTAAAACTATCAAATCATAATCTTAGATTATACATATACTAACTTTTCTATAACACCTAGAAGTAAGCCGAAAGGCTTTTTTTTTTTTTTTTTTTTTTTTTAAATATGCAATTAATGAATTCAAGTGTACATGCCTGTTTATGGAGATACACACGATACTGTATGGTCAGGAAAAGTAAATAAGTGCATCAAATTAGGATTGCAACCAAATAGGAAGTTGCTTTTGTTGTGTAACTAGACACACGATCATGTATAGTCTATACACGTCTGTGTATTGTGTACTGGAGATAAAAAATAAAACGCGATCAACCCTCTTTTTCTCATATTTGTTATATTTTTCAGCCTCTCAAAAGTGAGAAAGCAGTTTGTGGTTGCCTGAGGAGCTATCGTCGATCACCAGAATAGCAATAGTCGTGCAAAGGAGGCTTTGTCATCAGAATTCAAGTAAGAAGAGTGACTTCCTTTGTTTGATCATGTGGTTTTGTATAATTTTTCTGTTATAAGAATGATCCAAGGATTTTCAAATAGAGTAATGATGACTTTTGTAGATGTAATTGATGATGAATGTGAATATGGAGTTATATGCATACTTAACCTATTGATTTTATTAAGGTTTAGTTTTTGATTGATTAATGTCTAAAAGTCGTGTATGTGTATTTTGTATAGATAAATCATATGAATATCATGCTTAGGGTGTGTAGAGGCTTCTGTGTATGTCTTAGAAGGAGTAATCTTGTTGGATTTGTGATCAAAAAGTATAGAAACCCTAAGGTGCAATTTATAAATCTTGACACATGGTCATGTATGGTCTTATACAAGCCCGTTTGTAGTTCCAAAAAATTTGAAGGTCCAATGATCCCTTGCTTTTTCTAGGGGGAGAAATACACGGTCATGTGGTATGGGACACACACTTGTGTATGACTTTCCAAAAGTGGATGATGTGTGCTAGAAGACACGTGGCTTATACAAGTGGATTCAAGTACACAAAAGTGTGTCCAAGTTAACTCCTTGTGTGCATTGGCCTTATACATGATCGTGTGTTGAGTGTCATATGCCCGTGTATATGGTTCAAGAGGCACATGGGCATGGGTTGAGAAGGGCATGACATTGTACCCTTATACAAAGTCAAAAGATAATTATACCCCTAGGCTATGTGCATAAGAATGGAGAGTTATATTAAAAGAATAATGAGCTAGTAGATGATATAAAATTCAAGAAAGACATAAATAAGGTGCCCAACTAATATGGACGACAACATAAACTCAAATCAAGTCGAATTTGAGTCAAAAAGTCACCAACCGTAAGGTTAGTGTCACATAACCAGACAGTCACTAGTTATATGTCTAAGTGACAATATTTGTAAGAAAAATAAGGTTGGATACCTATGAGATGTATCAGGCACTCTACGTTGAGGCACATAGCCACCCAAATTAGTTTAGGTGTGCATGGTAAAGATGTGGCTTTTAGATATTCCTCATGTGATCAACGATATACATCACATATGTACATAAGATAAGGGCTATCTTTGGATGGTTAGTTAGTAGTTTCAATTAGTATATGTGGTAAGAGAAGAAGCTACTATCAAAGATGTTTTTGTGTGATCAAGGTGTCCCAGTTAGATAGCTTAATAAGCCATTTGGTATGTGCATGAGGCACCATAATAATTTTTACCAAGGTATCAAATATGCCGATTTCAGCTTGGGTCACTAAAATTTTAATGGTTGACCTATGTCAGGACACTAAGGTGTCGTAGTGTGATAATAGTTAGCTTACAAACATAATGCGAGTTTTATTGCTAGATAATTTATTAGCCATGAAAGCTGAAAGGTCTCCACTTATTGAGTTTTCTCATGTGTTTCTTTTGTATGTTTTGCAAGTAAAGATGAGTAGCAAGGCAAACAGGGGTCTAGTGGTCCAGCTAGTAGTTGCACGATACGAGGGTTTGTTATTTAGTTTGTCAACCACATGACATTATTTCTATTATTATTATTTCTTTCAGACATATGGGTTTACACGTGATTTGTATGGCTATTTTATAGCAGAGATTTCAGATACTTGAAAATTTATGAGTTTGATTTTTAAAGCAGTTGTTTTTATTATATCATCTTTTTGCATGTTTTATAATAATGATTATGCATTAAAGTTTTTAAATAGTTTAGTTATATACGTCTTTTTTAGTATATTCCCATCAAGGGTATATATCTAAATTGGGGTGTTACACTTTCACTAGATAATTATTGTTACAAAATTTTTAATAAATTATTCACTCACCATAATTACAAAAAATTTGGAAATATTAAAATAGACATGCAAGAAAAATTTCATAAATATTTTCAAATGAAACAAAATTCCTCTTTAAAACATTCAATGAATAAAGGGGGTAAACAGTGACCTGAAAACTAAATCCTATTTCTTGATTTTTAACCATTTTTATAGTTGTAAAAAATTATTAAATTTTAATATAACGTAAAAGACATATAATAAAACCTTCACAAAAATTCTCAAATCTAAATTAATTTAATTTCATTTTCAAACTATTGATAAAATTAAACAAGATTGTCTTGAATTTGAGAACTTTACTGGACAGTTTTTGTTATAATATTTTTAATAATTTATATAAATATAACAAAGTTATAAATTTTTGATATAACTAAAATGACATATAATAAATTTTCTAGAAAGATTTTGAGATACAATTGCACTACAATGGCTCAAAACATTCACGAAAGTCAAACTAACATTTGTCCAAAATTCAGGATTTTTTGTTCTAAGATTTTTAATAATTTACATAATAACCATTAAACTATAAAAATTTGACATATTTGAAGAAACATTTTATAGAACAATAAAATTATTTGTACCCACTTTAGGTACACAAATGTATACACATTTATATGTGTCATCATCTGATTGGATGATTTTGAATTAAGAATAAAACAATAACCAATCATATGATGACACATATGAGTTTGTATATATTTGTGTACCCAAAGTAGGTACATATAGTATTGCTCTTTATAGAATTTCTAGGAAGATTTTCAACTGCAAATGAAATAAATTTCTTAATCAAAACATTTAATAAAAGATAAAATATCAAATTGTCAAGACTATCAATTCCTAATACTTTGCTTACAAACTTAAAAGCTAATAATCAATAATTTAATCTATCAATCGAAAACCTAAAATTTAACGTTACCAAATATAATAAAAAGGAAAAGTTAAACTTAAATTTTTAGTGTGAAATAACCTTTCCACCTCCCTTCCAATTGCAAAGGGAAGAAACCAAAATGAATATTTTTATGGGAGTAACAACTTATATAGGCTCCTTTACGTATTCAAAGGGATAATATCTCTCTTAATTAAAATCTTTTAATGTCTCATTTTCCCCAAATATATATAATTATATTCCTTGTTTTAATCCTTCTTAGATTGAATTTTGAAAGGATAAGGTTTCATCCAATTTAAAAATCCCTCAATATATTTCTTTTCTTTTTTTTATATCTAACAATTCCTCTAATTATTTTTTTTCACTTAATTTAAATATCTCTCAATATTTCTTTATATTTTTTAGTTATCTAACAATATCTCCTCCTTTTTATTTCATAAAAACAACATATTACCCGCACACTGTAGTGTGCTAGAATGTTGTGTATGAGCGAGAAGGTGTTTTGCACCGGGGGGGGGGGGGGGGGGGGGTGCGGAGGCTTGGGGAGGAAGAAAGAAATGAAAATATGAGATTCAAGTATATATATATAGACACCATATATGGTCATGCATGTTTGATGTATGTCGGTACATCATCCTTATTCAATCTTATACAATTCGTGATTTATCTTAATTTTGGGTTGATAAGGATAATAGATTATCTTTTTCTAAGAACAATGTATACTTGTGTGTGATGCATGCACGTTTGTGCATAGGCCAAAAGAAATCCAAATGAGTTTATCCTTATCTTATTAGATAAACCTGGTTTGTCATAATCTCTAATGCACTAAAACACCTCAAGAATATTACACTTCAGTTCTTAAGTACAATAAATTGTACTTCAAGCCCAAAGACCTCCTAAGACTTGAAATCCTCCATCTAAGTTTCAAATTGGATTCAACTCAAATAATCTTATGCCTTTAGAGTTCAATCAACTCCTTTTGTATATGACCTAAAAGCTTTCTGTTAGTTAATAGTGGATGGATTTGTGTCGAGCTCTCAACCTGACAACCATCCAAACATATTTCGAGATTAACCTTTAACAAGGCATCATAATACCCAACTAACAAAATGTTAATGATTGACTCTTTAATTTGTCAATGATATGGTCACTCGTACAATATTATCCTTTTATAATATGATATTTCTTTAAAACTGAGGCATATATTAAGTATCTCCTTTAGAGAATCCTCGATACACATTGATTGACTTTTGTAAACGACTAGATGATATTTGATTGAAAACCAACTTAAACCTACTATGACCAAAGATTTATGTGTTTATTGTCATCAATTAGTAGGTATATCTAAGATATCAGTTCTCATGTTTAAAATGACAATCTTATGTTTATCCACTATAACTTTCGTATATATCTCAATATGGTGAATCACCACATTTATGGCAACCTTTTACAAGGATATACCAGGTTGATGTCAAACCATACTGATCTTTCTACATGACGGTTTGGTGACCTAAAATTTAAAGATTACATGTACCTCTATTCACTAATATGATATATTCTATAGAAATTGGAGTAACTATATATATGAAATCCTTTTCGTAGGTTTGTCATTTGGACAAATCTACAATGTGCACCCATGTGTTGCGTCGAGCCGTTAACAAATAACTTTGACATGTCATATTTGTCATTATCTTTCGATAGGATTATTCAACACTATAATAGTTCTATTACTATTACCCATACCTTTCGTCATAGTAATATCATACCTACGGGCATTTTAGGAATAATCACCTTATATGAACATAGGGTCATCATAATCAATTACCTCATGGTTCAGCCATTCTGAGAACAATTTTCTAAATGTATGAACATTGTAGGATAACGAAATATTGTATATATTTTATTTATTATAAATAATGATTATATATTATATTTAAGTACATCGGTGATGACTAGCTCTAAATCACTACCATAATAGTAACACTTTTCATATCTTCATGTTCATGCATTACTACTAATTTTCCTTCATATTTTTAGTTTGTTTTTCTCATAATTCTATGATATTAAAATATGTTTTTAGCTACATTGTATCTTTATAAAGTATGAGCTGCTAGCAACAAAAATGAATTAGGAAATGAAAGATATTGTTATTGCTTCTTTGATCCTCCATTATTCCTCATATCTACCAAGATCAAAAGACCAATATTTATAAACTAAATCTCAAACATATTTACTTGCAATGTAGTAGGAGACCATAGAAATCTTATATCTTCATTTAAGTGTTCATATATTACATGTTATAATAAATTGTATAATGAATATTACACATATCATGTCTTCAAGGTTAGAGTGCTCATTTTTACACAAATACTATTATTATAAAAATTTTCTATTTTGAACTGCATATGTATTTCATATGTCCAATAGCATAGTAATTCATTTATCACACAAATTGTGTTTGGTGTACAACAAATAATTGTGAACAACATTAGAAGAATGGTAAGCGAGAAATGAGTAGAACTTATGAATATTGAGTTAACCTAAGCTAATGCAATCAAAGCCCAGAAGTGGAGTCTTCCACATTCTATTTTAAAAAGCAAAAAACAGTAGTTAGGGCTACATTCTAGTTGGTTGGTTGATTGGTCGGATTGATAAAGGTTGGTTGCTACAGCATTGGGGGGTTTTGTTAAATAATATTTATTTTCCCATTTGGTCAGATTCTGATTGGATCCTATTCTAATTGATGTGATTTGATCTAATTCTAATTTCATATGGTTCTGATTCGATATTATTTTGATTTGGTGTATATTATTTTTCTTGTTTCATAAAATAAGATTTCTTTTTTTGATTACTCTATAATACTGTAAATTGTACAATATTTTTCAATGATATTCATTTAGTTTACAGCCCAATTTTATAATTCCTACATGATATCACAAAGACTAACATCTTCTTGTACTTTCAACTTTAAAATTTGCCCTTTCCCTCAAAGAAACCTTAATTGTTTTTTGTTTTTCAAAAATACCATATCCTTCCTTTTTTTTAAGGGTTTTCTCTCTATTTTGACAAATTTTAGTTAACCCCACATATAATTCTTATATGATGTGTTGTGTGTCACATCATGATGTAAAACGTTTTTGCCTGTTCATAAATTCATCTTTAATGCTAATTGTGTTTCTCTGTCTAACTTATTTGGTTTTGTAATTAAGGACAAATAGATAGAACAAATTCTTCTCTTTAGTCGCAGTAGTAATGGTCTCTATCAATTGACACCTCCAATCATTATACCCTATTCGTCTATTCATGTCTCGTTTAATGTCTAGCATCATTGTCTTTTTCATCCATCATTTATAGTGCTCAAGATTGTACCTGCGTGTATGTCTGGTCCAATTCATCATTTGTAAGATACTCCCTTTGTTTGTTTTGTATATCCTTTTAGTAAAAGCTATTACCTTCCTTTTATCAAACAAGCTTTCATAGTCCATCGACCTTCTTCACCTTAATGTTTAGGGTCCTATTCTTGTTTCGTTGTTGTTGTCTTTTTGATATTATTTGTCTATTGTTGATGATTTTAGTTGGTATACATGGTTATACCCTATTTTTAAAAATCTGACATTATTGTTGTATTTGTTAAATTTAAGTTAATGATATAAATTCTTCTTTTTTGTTCTATTCAAATTATCCATGTTTTGTTAAATTTAAGTTAATGATAGAAAATCTTCTTTCTTGTTTTATTCAATAAATTATTTTGTTCTTTTCTTAAGTCTCACAACATTATACATCGACTGTCTTATTCTTACACCCCTCCCTAAAATGGTGCCATTGAAAGGAAACACCACAGCATAGTGGAAAAAGGACGTTGTCTGTTATTACAAGTTAACTTGACTTTTACCTTTTGGGTAGAGGCATTTTTTATTGGTATGTTTTTTTTTAATAGGTTGCCCACACCACTGCTCAAGAATAAGAGTTCCTTTGAAGTTTTTTTTTTACTTCTCGTTGGACTATGGTGTTTTACGAACCTTTGGTTATACTTGTTATCCCATGCTCATTCTAACTGTTTCTTATAAATTGGCCTCTCGATCTGTTCTTTGTTTACTCTTAGGGTATGATGTTTAAAATTGTGGGTATCGGTGTCTACATCTCCCGTCATGTGTTCTTTTATAAGACTATATTTCATAGTTATGTTGTTGATCCTCCCTTATCAAAGTCTTCTTTAGGGTTTCGCTTGTTATCTGTTCCTTATACCACTCTTTAGATGTCTAATGTGATGGGTTCACATCTTTTTTGTCTACCTATTATGCCATTTGAGTATATGCAACCTGGCAATAATTCTTAACAAGCTTCTAAGACTATTGGTCCCCTTGATTTACCCTCAATTGCTCTTACTTCTTTGGACATATCTATGTCTAATTAATTTGAGACACTACTTCTTAAAGCCAAGTTTCTAAGTATCAATGAGATCATGGCTTCCTTTCTTTATCTGATTCCTCAGGCTCTTACTATCGAAGCACTTAATCTTACATTGTAAGAGCTTACCATATTTAAACACTCTTAGTCCTTTCCACATTGGTGTCAAACTATAAGTAAGGAATATAATGCCTTTATAAGAAACAACACTTGGGTTCTTGTTTTATCATCTCATTAATAGAATTTGATTGGTTGTCAATAGGTTTACAAGGCCAAACATCAAGTTGATGGGTTTCTATTTACTACGCACGAAGCGGAATAGCTACCCCATTTGCTACGCCCTTTGATCTCATCATAAACAATAGATCAGGTGGGGATTAATTTGTATTATGAAAAACCAGACTTGTTTGTTCTGTCATAAGTACCTGCATATTCCGCTAAGTAAGATTCAATAATGGGTTTGAGTCAATGATTGGTTAGTTGAGTGGTGTTGCCAAGGGTTTTCATTAGTAAACTAGTATAGATTTTACAGAAACATTCAGGCTTGTTGTCAAGCTAACCACTATCTGTATAATTCTTACACTAGCCAGTATGTATAATTGGCCACTACATCAACTTGATGTCAAGAATGTCTTTCTTCAAAGATATCTTATTGAAGACGTATTCATAGGGTAACATCCTAGTTTTATAGACCTTGGTTACCCATCTCATGTTTGTCGACTTATCAAGACTATTTATGCTTAAAACAGGCACTTCAAACATGGTATCATTGATTATACATATTTTTAATTGATTATGGGTTTTTCAATACCCAATTTGATCCTTTACTATTCATTCACCATACATCTACCTCAGATGTGCTTCTACTTATTTATATGGATTATTTAGTTATTACTGGTTTTGATGCCTAGGCGATTACAAACTGTGTCTCGACCTTATACTCTATCTTTGTTTGTTAAGGTTTGGGTACCCTTAATTTCTTTTTTGGTATGAAAATTATTCAATGGTCTTACACCTTATATTAGTTTTAACGTTATTACATGGTAAATTTGCTTTGATGCATCCAACTTAACTCTTACATTCTTTGTGCTACCTTTTTTGTTAGTTCCAAGACTTCAACATTTGATGATGATATCTCTTTTCCAAATGCTATGCTCTATCGTAACATGGTAAATAACCTCTAATATTTTACGCTCATTTGGCCTGATATTGCTTTTACTGTGAATTAGGTCACTTAGTGGCTATATACTCCTACTCATAAAGATATGTATGTAGTCAAACACATTTTTTGTTATATTAAAGGCACCCTGTTGCATGGTCTCACATTTCATCATGACTCTAGTCCTTATCTTATTGCCTATTCTGATATTAACTGGGTTATTGATGTTCAATATAATGATCTATCATTGGTTGTTTTGTTTTCCTATGCCATAATCTTATTTGTTAAACTGCCAAGAAACATGTTGGTGTCTGTAACACCCACAAGTTCGTCTCAAGGGTAAGATAGTATTTTACATGAGTTAACATGTCTGAAAAGTCAAAATTTCACTTTTTGGGTGGCACAAGGTTATGTGTGAGGGAAACCATAGTCATGTGTCTACGCCACATCAACTGGGTAAGCTAATTCCACACATATTTTAAAATTTAAGTAAAACACACCCATAAGTAAGAAGTAATAGATTGTTTTAAACATTATATAAATGAGGTCAAGAATCAATTAGACAAAAGAATAAAAGCTTTGAGAATTGATTGAGGTCATGATTTTTTATCTACTGAATTTAAAGAATTAAGTAGTGAAAAAGAAATTGTTTAATAACTACCAATTCTAAGAACGCCATAACAAAATAATGTAACGAAAAGAAAGAACCAAACTTTGTTAGAAATGGTTAGGTCTATGATGGCATAAGCGAATCTTTCAACTTCATATTGGTGAGATGCCTTATTTATTGTTATTTATGTGCTTAACTGAATGCCCACTAAGTCAAATACTTCCACTCTTTATGAGTTATGGACATGTAGAAAATGTGACTTGAATATGATACAACCTTGAGGGTTAGTAGTATATATCTATAACACCTCTTATAAATTCAGAAAATTAAGACCAAAAGGAAAGAAATGTATCTTTGTAAGATATTTAGAACACTCCACAGGGTACTTGTTCATAAGGAAGGATTTAGATAGAAAAATTATTGAAATAGATACTAGAAATGCGACATTCATAGAAGATGACTTTCCTAACAAGGGTGACACTGATAAAAGTCTTCATATGTATAAGATAGAAGAGGAATATGGAGAAGATACCTTTCCACGACCATCAATTGTGTCACAAGAGACAATCTCTTTACCTGTTCCAAATAGTAGAAGCAATAAGATTTAGCTCTAATTTATTCTTAATAGTGGAAACGAAGATCTGTAATTACAAAGGAGTAAACATCCTAAAATACCTAGGCAATGTTTTGGAATTGAAAACAAAGTTTTCTTTACCACTCCTCTTGAAGATGAAGAGCCTAAAAATATCAAAGAAGCTTTATCGTCCTTATAAGGAAATATGATAAAAAACAGTGGAGAAAGAAGTGAAATCCATGAAAATTAATCAAGTCTGGAGTTTAATGGACTTCTCACCAGGTCAAAAACCCATTAAGAATAAATGAATCCTCAAAATTAAACGTAAGGTAGATGACTCAATAGACAGATACAAAGCTTGCATAGTGATGGAAGGCTATACCTAACAAAAAGGTATAGATTACAAAAAACATTTTTGCTTTTTGTGAGATTTACTGCAATCCGTGTAATTCTAGATATAGTAGCATATTTAGATCTAGAATTGCATTAAATAGATGTCAAAATAACATTCTTTAATAGAGATTTTCACAAAGAGATCTACATGAATTAACATATAGGTTTCATGATAAAAGGCTAAAAGGGTAAAGTATGTAAGCTCCAAAGATTAATAGATAGTCTGAAACAGTCATTAAGACAATGGTACTTAAAATTCCATAAGATTATATTGTTTTATAATTTTAAGATGTTAGAACAAGACTACTGTATCTATGTGAAAATGTTTGATGACAAGTTTGTAATTTTGTCTCTTTAAATAGATAATGTACTAATAGTTAGGAGTGCTTTAGAGTATGTGATAATCAAGCTGCAATTTGTCAAAATTAACCTAATGCACAAAAGAAGGGTTGACCACTGTTGACCTAAATTAAAAAGTGTCTACCAACATATTTCTCGCTTACCCACATTTGAACTATAATACACTAATTTTTAGCCAAAATTCATTCATCTTATTCTCAAAATTGAGCTTAAAATGGGTTCTCAAGTTAATATTAAATGATTTAATAGTTTATTTCAAAGTTTATAATGAAGTTTTGTATTTTGATTTCAATTTTCAAAATTCACTTATGAATCTCACATTTTTAAGTTGAAATTGGTTGATACTCAATGGAAAGCAATTTTAACTTAGTATAGGGTGTGATTTATGGCTAGAAACTATGAATTTTTGTAATACCCATAGGAATGAATCAAAGTTATTTTAGCTATTGTATGTCTTCAATGTTTGTTTAAGCATGAATGATTGGCTAGGTATTGAAAGATTGTAAATATTAGTCTGATGTATAGTTGTGCATGCATACTCATTTATCAACCTGTCATGTGGACAATATGGAAATTATACCACATTAAAGAGTGAAAGTCAGATGCACCATCGTGCATCAAGAGACACATAACCTAAACATATGTTAAAATTTTATATTATTCAAAGAATCACATTCATGAAGTTTTGGCTATATCTCATAACTTTATATTTATCAGTTTTAAGAGAGAGTTTGGGAAAACAACCTTTGAGATATTTAAACCATTGGAAAGTCTTTTTCAATGGATTTTGGGGGATTTTTGGTGATCAAATAGAGAAGTTTTCATTGATTCTTTAGGCTTTGGAAAATAGGTAAGAATGATGTTGTTTCATGTTATTTTGATTCATAATATTAGTTTTCAAACCGGTGATAATGCTTGACACGATCCCTGGTATTTTGAGATATAATCTTGAATTATTAGAGCGCAATATGATGATGGTATGATTATACAATAAACCTTGTTGATTTGAATAGGATATATAGGTTTAGATTCAAATCAAGCTAAGCTAGAGCTTAACTAGCTCGAACTCTACTGGATTACTGTTAAAATGAGCCTGAGCTCCAGATTGAGCTCAGCGAGCCAAAGAAATCAATAATCGAACTCAGCTCATAAGCTTGGCTCAGGTAGGCTGAATGAGCCTGATCATGAGCCAAGCTTGGTGAGCTCAAACGAGCCTATCCACAGCCTATGTACTTCTGTTTTCTTTTCAATAATCTAGAACTGAATTGAACTTTAATATCACATCTAGTAAAATCGAACTATATCAATATCATTATTTCAATCAAAATTCATTAAGTCACAAAAAAAAAAAAGAAACAAAAAGTATGAAATTCCTTATAATCCAAAATATGGAATATATAAGGAACATGTCTCAATTCTATTAAGAAAAAACATCTTAAGAATAGAAAAACCAGCATGTAACAAATTAACAATAACCTTATATAAAGAACAAACCTCAATTTTATTAAATACAACAAACAAAGAAAAATGGTATTCCTAAAAGATACATATATAACACTATATAAAGAGGCAACAACCTTAATATTGAGATTTAAACATGTTAACATATATCTAATTCATCAAAATGAAAATTTCCATTGCTCTTCTTTATTACTTCAATCTTAAACTTCACTATTACTTCATCAATCTTCAAATCTTAGACCAACAAATTAACAATATAGGCAATGCACCTAACATGGAATAGTTTTCGGTTATATATTAATAGTCTTTAAATTTCAAAAGGTACCTTCAATCTTTTAACATAACTGTCATTTGTGCTAGCATTGTCAACAATGATAGTTTGCATCCACTAATAAAAAATAGTGAATATTAATGAAATTACATATAATAAAATTATAAATATATTTTTATAAGCAATTCTAAAAGTTGAATTTACCTTATTCTCAATCCCCAAACTCTTTAAACACTCAAATATTGATGTTGCAATGTCAATTCCTCTTCTTGGCAGAAGTAGGTGTATAAAATTTATAATTCGTTTATTTAATGATCATGTCTGATCCACCCAATATGTCGTAATTACCATATACTTAAGATTTTGGGCATCCAACTTCCAAAGATCAGTAGTTACACTGATCCCCCTAGTCTCCTTAAAAGTTTTTTTAAATCTCATACACTTTACTTGATAAACCCTAATGCAATTAACTTTTACTTGTTTCCTTCCAACTTTTTCGTAGAGAGGTTGAAGAACGCGACAAAAAATAGTGAAATCAGGCTGCTTAACTAAATTAAATGGCAATTCAGAAATCATTACCACGTGAGTCAAGGCCTTTCTGCCTAAAACAACAATACCGTAATCATTACATTAGATAAAACAATAAATTGCATAACCATTTCATAATTACAATAAAGTTATTAAGTAAACTCATACTTACCTTTTTATGCTCATAGTTCATGCTTGTCTTAACCACCATTGAGGTAGAAAACAATCAAGTAACCTTAAGTTTGAAGGTTGAAAACTAATATGGTTTGTCTCCTTATAACTAAGTTCTTGCCCATTGCTTTCTTTTTATCAACACATTAAGCCATATGTCGTGTCAAATGGATAGTTGCCTTTGTCTTTTGCAATTTTATTATTTTTTTTTTTGAAATACTTGCACACCACATGTGTAACATCCCCAACAGTAACAAATAACTCCTTAAGAAAGCATTCCCAAACAATAAATGTTTTTTCCTCTTATTTGATGGTATAATATGTGGTGCTTTTGTAGTTTCTTTAGAAAATACATGTGTTTCATCAGCCTTAGCTAAAGATAAAACATCAAAATCTTCCATAACTCTCATATCAACCTCTACATCATCTATTGCAACCTTTTGACTAGGTAAAGGTGCTTCTATCTACACTGACTTTCCTTTCATAAATGTATGCAATGAAGGAGCCATAATGCTAGTTGTTGACGCTTGAGACAAAGCTTAACTAGCTCTGGATTGTTCTACTTTTTTTTATGTCATATTCTATGTCACAATCAAAATTAGACTGTTAGCTATTAATAATTAAAATATAAATGCAACATGTGTAAAGTCAAACATAGGCTGCTTGAGTAGATTAGAAAGGACAATATAGTTTCATCAATAAATTTAGGAATATAAATATATTCAATAAAGGAAATACCCAGCTCAATCAGAAAACTATCATTTCCCAAACAAAGAAACACCATACTTCAATAGAAAATTCACTCCTTCCACAATCAACAAACTATATTATAATTTCATCAAACGCAACACAACAAAACCGTAATCATAACTTCTCAACAAAACATACCAACAAATCAACAAAGAAATTAATTCCTTCCATAATCTAATTATTATGCTTCCATCACAAAGTTAATTTCTCAAACAAAAATAATAATAATCAACAATTCAATAGATCACATCTAACTTTTTTTTATTATGCCTTTTATTTATTTATTTCCTTATATTTAAATATGGTATGTGAGTTGGCAAAGCAAATTAAAGAAACAAAGCTTGGAGGTTTCTCCTTCAATCTTCCATTCCTTTATTCTCATAAGATGTAGATTTTAAGGTGAGAGAAAATCATATTAAAGAAATATGGTCGTGTAAGTGAAATTTCATTTTAATTTCTCTATTTTTTTTTTATGTTTTCGATTTCTCTCAAAAACTCCCACCTTGTCCTGCCTTTAACCTCTTCATATGATATCGTCTTATTACAAGCCAAAACCAAAATGATTTAATTATTTTTCCTTACTCAACTCAAGATCTCTCTATCTTTCTCTCTTCATTTGTATAGCCCAGGTGCAATTGTTTTTTTTTTTTAAATTTTATCCCATAAATTGTTTGAAGTTTTGTTTTTTAAGCAATGAGAAACTTGTTTTCTTGTCTTAGTGAAAGTGTAGTATATGTCTCCCATTACTATAAACAACCTAGGTTTTCATTATTGTAACTTGGTGTAAAAGCCCTATTATAGGCCAAGGTTTGAGCATGAAGTTTGGAGATGAGATTTTTGCATCTTTCAAACTCAACATCACATTCAGCATAATGCAATATCAAAAAAAAAAATCAACATCATATTGTTAACACAAATTGCAATATTCGCCAACATAGAACTGTTAAGATAAACTATTATCTTCTATAACACAAAGCAATCTTCAAAAGAAACAAAATTCAACTCCAACTTGTAAACACAGACCGTTATCTTTTCTAATGCATAGCAAATGCAACAGTAACAAATCAACCCTAATTATGGTAAACATGGCAAGTTGATTAGGGTAAACACAACAACAAGCTACCAACATAGAAAAACAAGTATGATAAAACCTACAAATTAAAAACCCTAATTCCAAAATTAGGGTTCAATAAATTCAAGCCAAAAATTAACAAATTCAAAGTAAAAGAAAAAAAAAAAGAAAACACACACCTGAAATGTCCTTATATAGTCATTGCCAAACTTGTCACCATCGAATTCCCACTCGTTGGATAAATAAAAGACAAAAGTGTTCCAATGACAAAATCTTCTATTGCTATGTGATTGGACTTCAATTGATAAAGCATTCAAACTTGAAAGTTGGATAGAGTCTACAGGAGCTAATGTTATCAGTGGAGAAAAGAGGACAAAATTGAAGACTAAGGGTAGGCCTGGAGTTTAGAAAGTGGAAACTAGAGACTTGGCGTTAGAAAGCGTGAATGATAAATAAGAAGTTTAATTTTTCTTTCATTTATCTAAAACAAAGCATCCTACCTAGCTTGAGAAATTAGAATGAGCGAGTTATTTTGGCTTATGAGTTGAGCCAAGTTGCTCAACTAAAAGCTAAGGCTCAAACTCATTTTTTAGGTATATATAGCTCAAGTTTAGGCTCTGGCTCATTTCTATGTGACTAGTTTCGAACTCATTTCTAGTCAAGCTTAAACAAGCTCCACTCGAATCTAACCCTACCAGATGTATAAGAATCTTTTATTGATGATCTGAATCAATTTACCTAACTATTGAATTGAACAAAATTGATCTAAAAAAATGTTTTTTGTATAGAGTATGATATTGTATATATGTATATCACTACGAGCTCACATGTACGATTATGTTCAGGTTTATGAAATATGGACTTGTGTTGTTTAGAGAGTTTACGGTGTTTTAATGATATTAAAAATGTGTTTAAGTTATGACTATATAATTAGGTGCATATGGTATGGGAAAATTATTGAAAATACGTACAAATAGACCTTACAGACGTGCATGCACAATCGTCCCAAGGATAAGTATGATCATGTCATATAATACATTTTACAATGATTATGTGTTGTATGGTCATACACCAAAACATGCATGCCTGTATGCTTAATAGATTATAGACTTGTTCGTGCATACCATAAGGATTAATGAACATATAGAAACAGTGTGTAACAACTTACAATTGTGAAAAGATGAATTTACCCTTAGAGAAATGGTATGATCATGAAGGAAGGAGAAGAATTTGAAAGAAAGTGAAGAAGAAAATATGGCAAAAATGACATGCATGCAACAAAATTGTTATAACCAACACAATACAAACAAAGGTGAAGAAGGTGAGAATTTTACCTACTTCAAGCATGAGTGTTTGGTGTAGCATGATGGATGATAACACCACAACTGTCAAGCTTCTAAAGTAGTCCACTTAGCTAAGCTAAATCTCTTTGGCTAAATTCTTAAAAAGAAGGTAGAAGAGGAGTTTTTAGTAAGACAAATGGTTTTTAGTTCAAATGAACTAAAATGCACGTTTATGTAATGGTGGCTTAGTTAGCAAATATCTATTTGTTGTTTGGTCTTTATAAATTCTCAATTCAAACTATAACCATGCATGTATATCATACATGTACTTTAGCCACCCTAATTTCATCTCACACCTTAACTTTTAAAGTGTCATTTCATATCCATATTACATTTTATATGATGTAATATTTTTTACCCTTTAGAAGGTGTGTAACACCCCCTCTAGAAGTATTACCTTTTGAAGGAAAGTGCCATTAAATTGCCTACTGGTACATGTCGTCGTTGACACCCAAATTAAATCCTAAATTCTTGCAACAAAAATGTAGTAAAGGACAGTAGGGATCGTTCCCTCGAAGAGCTTTGATTAGTACGTCGTCACAAGTAAACCGAAACAAAGAAATAAAAAGGGGGTTTTGAAGTGAATGCAAATTATAATGAAAAACAATAAATAAAAATTAAGTAAAATAATCTAAAAGGAATAAATCAATTTGACAAACCTTAGTCTTCGGTCACATCCACCATTGGAACTACGATTGATCATTGAAACAAAATATCAAATTAATTATTCAAATATTCGTTGTGGTGTTAAATTTACCTGTCATTCCTTACGATTAGTTAACCAAAAACATGTATTCCAATTAACCCTTATTGCTCAATAATTCGGATACGATTTCGAATTTAATTAAACAATAGCATTACGAGTTAAAAAGACCAACAAAGCAAGACAACACAAACGTACGATGTTGCATTTAATCTAGTTGATTATTTTCTTAGGATTTATAGTTTCTAACACAGCAATCGATAAACCTAGTTGCCACTTCGATTAGATGGATTGAACAATTACGGATTCAATACCTAAACTAGCCGTAGATTATATTAATTGATAAACTAATCGCGTGCCTTAGAAATCAACTAACACAATCATAAACAAATAATTCAGAAAGATAATCAATACTCGAATAAATAAAAAGATACATTAAAGAATAGAATAAATCTCACAATCATTGTAGTTCCATGGTTTTAGATCCCTTCAACCAAGAGAAATTATTCAGCCACTGTAAACCATATTTTTCTCTCTAATTCTCTAGGTACAATGGTTAATAATTCTCAAATAAAAATAAGAGTATATATATTATCTTCTTACTAAAAATCTGGAAATTGAAAGTCAATCTTAATCTCCTAATCCAATCAAGCAAAGTGATACATATCTTTCCAAAAAGAAAGGAAAAGATATGTATCTTTAATATATATCATTCCTCCAAAAATATCCTTCCTTATCTAGCTCAATTAATCTTCTTTTCTAGTTGGTAATTATCCCTTTCCTAGAAAGGAAATCTTAATATTTTGTAGACTCTTACAGCTGATCTGGGTGTTCAGATCTGTTTTCTGAATTCTGCTCTCATCTTTCACGTGCCCACGCCTAGTCAGCATCACGAAATTTCCAGGTTTATAGGTCTGCTCCAATTTTTCATCTTTTTGGCCCATCTTACTCTAAAATTGTTCAAAGCTTCCTAAATGCAAAAAGATAAGTAATTCCATTAGATTGAATTAAATTTCCACACAACATAAGGGAATTAGAAATCAAAATAATAACAATTAATGGCGTTATCAAATTCCCCCACACTTATCTTTTGCTCGTCCTTGAGTAAAATAAAAACAAAAACAAAAACAAAACAAACACAAAAAGGTTCCATCAATCTCTTTTCTCATGATACCAAAAAGTGTGCATACCTTAAGATTCAAACCAACCAAGATTCAAGCATCAACACACATCATTATCAAACTTCACAAGGAAATATGCACAAAGACAAATCAAGATAATCGCATTCTAAAGCATGTGTAAAGCTTTGGTAAATCATCTTCACGGTTATCACTCATATCACTCATGTGTTTAATAGTTCGGTGTTTCGCTCAAATTCTTCCAATGCAAACATTATACCATAGGCTTGTTTATGCACCAAATCTCCACCACTTAGATTATATACATGCATAAATCAAAAGGACTTTATTTTAGGTTGTAATGGGGCTTTGGGTAAAGGTGAAGATTAATGGATACAAAAGGTTAAAACCATGAATATTAACGAAACATTTAAACACCTAAGGGGAACAAAAATGTAAAGCTAAAGCCACCACATTCACCACATTTCTTTGCTACTTGCTATTGCCTTTCTCTTCTCTCTTTTTCAACTTTTCTTTTTTTTTCTTTTACAACATTTTTTTCTTTTCTTTTTTTTTCTTGAATAACTAAGAGAATTTGGTAGCACAGATAACAACATAGGGCAATCTCAATAGCACTCTTCATGCCAACTTCTTTTCATCATTTCTTCCTATGCAATTAAGTCCTTTTTTCCCCCCACACTTAAAATTCTTCAAGATAGCAAATTTACCAAGCAACAATTTTTAGTTTAAATGCCTTGCTAATTTTCATGGTTGGGTGAGGATTTTTGCTTAAAGGCTTGGGTTTGTAGTATGGTTTTAGCACAAAGAATCAAGGGTTTTGTAAGGCTCAAGAGGCTAACTAGGGAAATTAAAATAGGTTGGCTTTTAAGCTAAAGGGTTCAAATAAGAATGCCTTTATAATTTTCATGCATGCATATTTCAATGTGGTCTCGAAACGGTTCAAAGCAAGTTCTAGAGATATATTCACATGGGAGAATATCACTTATCAAAGAAAATATAGATTGATATGAATGTTTCAATCTTTTTCGGCTCAAAACTCACGAGTTAATTAAATTCACCTCAACTTAAAAAAAACTCGAGCTCTCAATTATCAAAATTTGTTTAAGTGCATAATCCTAATTAGTCTAACAAATCAGTGTGTACAATGCTCTCCTATTGAATTAGCTAAATCCCAAGGCATGCATACAAATTAATTCATTCAAAGTGAGATTAATGGAACTATTTAGCTGACTAAAAACAGGGAAGGATACACTAGCTGCCATAAAAATCAAACTTTATCCAGCAAGGAGCAGCAACATACGTAAAGCAAAACAAGGCATACCAGAATAAGCATAACACAAAGAAGACAGAACAAAAAAAAAACTGAAAAAAAAAATAGAACAGATTGACAGAACAAACTGAAAGCAGAACAAAAGGATAAACCATAAGAACAGAGCAGAAAAAAAATAAAACTGAAAAACAGAGCAGTAAACAGCAGAAAAATAAAACACAAATAAACCCTCCCCCACACTTAAACCAAACATTGTCCTCAATGTTTAAACAAAACAAAATAAAATGAGAATTGAAATTTAAGAGAAAAGGAAAAGGAAACTTCTCTGGATTTGGGGAAAAGGAAAAGTAGTTTGAATTATAGAGAGTTGTAATTGATAGAGGATTCTTCGGATTCCGATGACGGCTCTGGTGTAGGAGGCCTCTGATGGGTGAATTTTGTTGTTCTTTGATGCTGTGAACAGGTTCTGACCATGGTATTGCAGAATGAGGAAAGGGCTGCTAGGTTTTTTTTTATTATTTCAGTTGGAGAGAAAGTGTGAGGCATAGGTTTAGTAATTGAGATTTCATATAACCTAGCATTTTGCTTGTATTTAAGCATATGGGCCCTTTATGTTTAGCAAAATAACAAATCCAGAGCTGTAGTTTGACAGGAACGCATGACCCAGTTCCAAAACACCAAAATACAGATTTCTCCCTTATGAACATTTACATTATAATTATGACTTCGTTGCTACTGTCCTAAAAATCTGCCCATTGCATTAGCATGTTCAAAGTAGTCCTCCTGAAGTGTTAGGCACATATCAGTTGGATGTCCTCCTATTGAATAGATTCCGCAAACTTTTGCTGCCTTTATTTTTCCTATAGCCATTTGACGTACAAGAGTAGTTAGATCATCAAGTCGTCTTTCAAGAGAAGATACATTTACCTCATTGACACGCCGAGACGAATGGTCTAATCTATTCCTAAATTGTTATGAATTTGACGCCATATTTGTAATTAAATTTTGGGCTGCTTCAAGTGTTTTGTCAGCCAATGCTCCACCACTCGCTGCATCAATCATATTTCTCTCATTTGATAGAAGTCCTTCATAGAAATATTGAATAAGCAACTGGTCACTAATTTGGTGATGTGGGCAGCTCGCACAGAGTTTTTTAAAGCGCTCCCAATATTCATATAAAGACTCTCCAATCTGCTATCTAATGCCACAGATTTCTTTCCTTATGCTGGCTGCTCTTAATGTTGGAAAAAATTTCTGCAGAAATAATCTTTTCATCTTATGCCAAGTGGTGATACTTCCAGTGGGTAGATAATACAACCAATCTTGCGCATCATCTTTCAAAGAAAATGGAAAAGCCCTCATCTTGATTTGTTCTTCGGTTACTCCATTCGGTTTCATTCTAGTGCACACCACATGAAATTCCTTTAAATGTTTATGAGGATCTTCACCTGCAGAACCACGAAAAATAGGTAAAAGATGAATTAGTCCAGATTTTAATTCAAAGGTAATATTAACATCTAAATTCAGAAAAGTAATGCATTATGGTTGTTGATTCAAATCTGGAGCAGCAAGCTCTCTTAAAGTCTGATTTTTAGCCATGTTTTCCTCTGTTTCTTAGGCAGATCTGTGTGCTTGCAGTCTCCTTTTTGCTTCTTTTCTTAGCCCTTTTGTAGTCTTTTCAATTTTTGGATCAAATTGTAAACTAGCTTATTTCAAAGATCGCATAACGAACATACAAAGTAAAAATTCCCCGACAATAGCACCAAAATTCGGTACGTGCTATCGTTGACACCCAAATTAAATCCTAAATTCCTGCAACAAAAATGTAGTAAAGGAAAGTAGGGATCGTTCCCTCGAAGAGCTTTGATTAGTACGTCGTCACAAGTAAACCGAAACAAAGAAATAAAAAGGGGGTTTTGAAATGAATGCAAATTATAATGAAAAACAATAAATAAAAATTCAGTAAAATAATCTAAAAGGAATAAATCAATTTAACAAACCTTGGTCTTCGATCACATCCACCATTAGAACTACGATTGATCATTGAAACAAAATATCAAATTAATTATTCAAATATTCGTTGTGGTATTAAATTTACCTGTCATTCCTTACGATTAGTTAACCAAAAACATGTATTCCAATTAACCCTTATTGCTCAATAATTCAGATACGATCTCAAATTTAATTAAACAATAGCATTACGAGTTAGAAAAACCAACGAAGCAAGACAACACAAACGTACGACGTTGCATTTAATCTAGTTGATTATTTTCCTAGGATTTATAGTTTCTGACACAGCAAATGATAAACCTAGTTGCCACTTTGATTAGATGGAGTGAACAATTACGAATTCAACACCTAAACTAGTTGTAGATTATATTAATTGATAAACTAATCGCGCGCCTTAGAAATCAACCAACACAATCATAAACAAATAATTCAGAAAGATAATCAATACTCGAATAAAAAAAAAGATGCATTAAAGAACAGAATAAATCTCACAATCATTGTAGTTCCATGGTTTCAGATCCCTTCAACCAAGAGAAATTAATCAGCCACTGTAAACCATATTTTTCTCTCTAATTCTCTAGGTACAATGGTTAATAATTCTCAAATAAAAATAAGAGTATATATATTATCTTCCTACTAAAAATCTGGAAATTGAAAGTCAATCTTAATCTTCTAATCCAATCAAGCAAAGTGATACATATCTTCCCAAAAAGAAAGGAAAAGATATGTATCTTTAATATATATCCTTCCTTATCTAGCTCAATTAATCCTCTTTTCCAGTTGGTAATTATCCCTTTCCTAGGAAGGAAATCTTAATATTTTGTGGACTCTTGCAGCTGATCTGGGCGTTCAGATCTGTTTTCTAAATTCTGCTCTCATCTTTCACGTGCCCACGTCTAGTCAGCATCATAAAATTTCCAGGTTTATAGGTCTGCTCCAATTTTTCATTTTTTTGGCCCATCTTACTCCAAAATTGCTCAAAGCTTCCTAAATACAAAAAGATAAGTAATTCCATTAGATTGAATTAAATTTCCATACAACATAAAGGAATTAGAAATCAAAATAATAACAATTAATGGTGTTATCACCTACTTTGAGCATGCATTTAATTTAAACTCAAAACATTTGAATAAAATTTCATTTATTAAAGTGTATAAACTAACTGAAATACCCTTTATTAAATCTATCTTAAAAGCATAACAAAAGATGTGAATAATAAGCATGAATTGAAATCATAATATGTGTAGTATACTATAGTCACAAAACTTAAATAAATTGAAAAATGAGAAATATGGAAATAAATTTGAAAAGATAGAAATGCCTTCAGAGCTCTATACCTTTTAACCACCACTTGTCCTATAGCCATTATGATTACCTATAACTGCACATAAGAAAGTAAAGGAATAAGTGATAAGAACACTCAGTAAGTAGAGACTATACTGATAACTTTTACTGAAACCCCTTAAAATGCCTTTAAACTTGACCCATACTAACTCTATTATTCTGAGTTAGCATTACATTCCTCTATAGAAGATGACAAGTCTTATGTACTATCTCTATACTCATACTAAACTCCAGGGACTATCTAGGCTATATATCATAACTCTCGAGTTAAATTATATCTGTCTTAGTCATTAAAGAGCCACTCCACCAGATTCCTATCTAGCATGACCTTATTAAACTTGGTCGAAACATTTAGATCTAAAAGTTGTAATTGAACTTGTATACTAGATTGATCAGTCTAGATCGAATAAAGGGATTTGAGACTATAGCCATAAATGCTATCTTTTTATTTCACAGCACTAATTATATCTTAACTAGGTTTTACTATAAGCATGTATCTTATTATAGGTCAATGTCTTGTTGCAGATGGTATAGTCATTGTATACTTATAGTGCCCTCATGTAACGACCCTATGATGTCTAGCATGTATACATCTCGGGCCTTTACTTAGCTCACTCTTGCTTTCACCCAATAGTATATCTCATGCCCTACTATAATTTAACTCCTAGACATGTAGGTTACTATTGTGTACCAAAGCTTTCTGTATTGTTGTTACTTAGCACGACCTTTAAATCTCTAGCCTAATTCCCTTACTCTTTTATTTTTTCTACCCTAAACACATAAGCGTGTACATTTAGACATACAGGGGTGTATCTCTTTGTTTTACCACACACAGTTACCTCTCCGTGGGTTCTCCTTCGTGCTCCAATTGATAGATACATAAGCATGTATCCCAACTAACACAGCTGTGTATCCTTCATATATTTAATCTATTTAGCTTATATATTCTTTTATCTATCGCACTATTTCTCTGGAGTATTCTAGTTATTTCACCTCATACACGATCATGCTAAAGTTACACACGAGAAGTCTATGTATTATAGTTAACCACTAACTAGTTAACGACATCTAACGATCATCAAAACGGTAAAAAACTTGACCAAGTGTGTTCATTAATCCTTATGGTATGCATACAAGTGTATATCCTACACCACATAGTTGTGTGTCAAACTTAGAAAATAGATGAAGGAACCTTAGTTTTGCACCATGTTTATTCTATATAAAAGTATGTGATCTTGACACATTAGCACATCTAAACAATCACATTAAGAGCAATGTTAAACTAATTCATGACCTATATATTTTCATCTAATGCCAAACCTTTGGGTAGGGTCTAATTTTCATAACACTCTAATTCTCATATAACTCATCCACTTATCAAATGCCAATAAATCTTTTAAGCTAAGATTGTCACACTTTTAATGGCTAATGGTTCATAAAAAATTTCATAAACTTATATTTACAAGGAAGAATCAACGATTATTGTAATATTAGCCAATAAACATAATCAACACATATATCCATGATATTATTCAAAAACCTCATGGCATTTAATATTTTATCAACAAGGCATCATGATAGGATTGTTTTTCTCATCAAACATTGAAGCTTAAGCTCCATTTTTATTGCAAATCATCAAAATACAAAAGATAATAACCTACTTACCTTAACTTTGCAAAAATCGAGCATGCAAGGAAGTCATCTTTACTCTTCTCTTCTTGTCACCATGTTACTAAAATTAGGCTACTGGAGTTACTGTATGAAGGTTAGACAGTCAAGCTCAATTCTTTCACTTTCTTCTTAGGGTCGTGCATTTAAGATTGATAATAATGTTCCCTCAACATAACAACATGTCTTATATAAAAACTGATTTCGTGTTTAATACACATGGGCATATGTCACTTAAATTTGAAATTTAGACTAATTCAACTTATCCAACTCATGTGGCAATGGCACATGGGCATAGCTTTACTATATATGGTTGTGTGTCGTTTCGAACCTATATTATTTATTTTCAAATCATGAAAACTCATGCAAAAAAACTATCTTACCTTTGAGACATACTTATAGATGTTACAATTCCTCCCTTTTAGTAGAATTTCAAACCTAGAATTTACTGGAAATAACTCGAGATTTTTATCTCTCATGTTTTGCTCCATTTCTCAAGTAGCCTCCTTAATCTTGTGATTCCTCCAAAGAACCTTAGCCAAGGGAATCTATTGATTTGAACTAATCTCTCATAACAACTTAAGTCCTCTGATAATTGAATCTCCTTGATATTCAATACATAGGAAATATCACTAATATACTTGCATAATGATGAAACATGGAAAACATCATGAATATGCTTCATGCTTATCGATAACGTAAGCCTATAAGCCAGCTTACCAACCTTTTCCACTTCTCATATGGGTTGATATACCTAGGAGCCAACTTACCCTTTCTACCAAACCTCATTATATGTTTAAACGGGGCTTCTTTGATCTATATAGGCTTTCTATTGATCTTAGGCAAACCTATTGTCTGTTTGATCAATTATACATTTTCAATCATTTTTTTAGTCAACTTTGGCCTAAAGGAATAGACTAAGACATCTCTCTTACCCAATTCATTCCAACGTAAAAGAAAATGACACTTCCTATGTTAAAGTGTCTTATAAAGTGTTATCTAAATTGTCACTTGATAATTTATTATCATAGGTAAACTCTAATAGGAGTGACTTTTCAACCTAGCTTACCCTATGGTCTATATAACAAGCTCTCAACATATCCTTTAACAGCTGGTTGTTTTTCTCAATCTGACCATCCGTTTGCGGGTGATAAGTTGTACTAAATAGTAGATTAATAGCTAACAATCAATGTAAACTCATTTACAAAGCTGACACAAATCTCATGTCTCTATCTGATACAATCGTCTTAGGCATACCATGCAATTTGACAATTGTTTGGACATATAACTTTCTTAGCTAATCTATAAAGACATCGTCCTTGATAGGCAAGAAATACGTTATCTTAATCAATCTATCAACTCTCACCCAAAGTGCATCATATCTATTCTAAACTCTCAAAAACCCAATAATAAAGTTTATAAAGATATGCTCCTATTTCTATTTGGGTACACTTAAAGGATGAAGCCATTCTAATGGTCTCAAATGTTTGACCTTGGCCTATTGAATGGTGAGACACTTAGCCACTTACTCAGTCATATATTTCTTCATGTTAGACCACTAAAAAATCCTCCTCAAATCTTGATGTATGTTTACACCCCTAGGATGGGTTGTGTAAAGAAAACTATAAGCCTTTGAAAGAATTCTCTACCTTAACTCATTTATGGAAAAAGAACACATTTTGTTTCTAGACTTGAAGACATTATTCACCACTTGAAAATCTGTTTCAGGACTAACTTGAATCCTTTGTTTATACCAATCATTCTAAAACTGAGTTATCTTAATCTCTTCCACTAGTGTGGATTTGATTTTTAATCTGAATAAAGCCCTAATCACTAACTCAATCTGCTCTCAGTCTAAGTCTGACTGAGTCTCCCTTTCAACTATCACATAAGAGAAGAGCACTTTTCAATTGAAGGCTTTTATAGCTACATTAGTTTTGCCTAGATGATATTTGATGTCATAGTTATAATATTTTGCTAGTTCGAGTCATCTCTTATACCTCAAGTTAAACTCCTTTTGAGTAAGGAAATGTCCGATGCTTTTATAATCAATGTAGATATTTCATCTTACCTTATATAAATAATGCCTACAAACCTTGAAGGCAAAAACTACAACTACTAGCTTCAAGCTATGAATGGGGTACTAAGTTTGAAATCTTCAACTATCTTGGGGTATAAGTTATAACCTACTCCTAGACCACCATAGGATAGATCAATGTACAAATCATACTCAATCCCTTCCTCAAGTAAGGCCAATACCAAACCAAAAGTCAATCTCTTTTTTAATTCTTGAAAACTTTTCTCGCATTAATTTGACTATTGAAACTTGGTTTCCTTCTTAGAAGAGTTACAAGAGGCCTTGCTAACTAGATGAACCCCTCAACAAACTTTCTATAATACCTAACCAAACCCAAAAAACTATGAACCTCATTGACTATCTTTAACCTCTGCCAATCTAGAACTGCCTTAATTTTACTTGGGTTTACTAATATACCTTCTATCAAAACTGTATGCCTTAAGAAAGTCACTCTATCTAGCTAAAATTCGCATTTAGAGAACTTTGCATATAGTTGTTTCTCTCTTAACCTTTGTAAAGTAAGTTTCAAATGCTACTCGTGCTCTTGATGACTCCTAAAATACACCAATATGTCATTGATGAAGACCGCTTTAAACTTATCTAAGTAGTCATGGAATACCTTTGTAAAGGCATTGGTTAGTCCAAATGACATCATTACAAACTCAAAATGGTCATACCTAGTTTGAAAAGTAATTTTGGGTATATCCTACTAAACTACTTAATGATAGTTAGACCTTAGATGAATCTTAGAAAATATTACTAATCCATTCAACTAGTCAAAAAGATCATCTATTCTAGGCAACAAGTACTTGTTTTTCATTGTTACCTTGTTTAGCTCTTGATAATCTATACATATTCTTATGGACCTATATTTCTTCTTGACAAATAAGATGGGAGCTTTCTAAGGAGAATGACTTAGTTTGATAAAGTCATTCTCTAAAAATTCTTAGAGATGTTTCTTTAACTTTTGAAACTTGATTGGGGCCATTTTGTAGAGTGCCTTAGATATAGGTGTTATTCTCATTGCCAGTTCTATACTGAACTCAAGCTTTCGCTCAAAATTAAATTTTGACAACTTTTTTAGGAAAATATTTAAAAACTCCCAAACCACTAGCATCTTCTTAATGCTTAGGTCTAGCTTTACCTTGCTCATTATATGAGCCAAGAAACATGTACACCTCTTACTTAGCATTTTTCTTACTTTTAAGGCACTGATTATCAAACTCTTGATACACCCCTCAATGGACTCAAACTAGTCCCTATTTTTAAGACTAAATCAAACTTTCTTATGTTGGTAATCAATCTCAGGATAGGATTGAGCCATATACCTTAGCTAGCGACATCTATAATAGACTTTTTACCCTATCTATCACTCCTCTTTATGATGTCTACCATATCTTTGATAGGCTGGAATCAACTTTCTCTATTTCTTATTGCTCTTCTAGCCTTTTTTATTGCCTTTATACTAGAAGGGTTTTTTTCCATTTCTTCTCTGAATGAGTGTTTTTCTAAATTGGGGCATTACTAATACTTGACTACACTAGTATTAGTGTTAGGATTGGCACTCGTAAAAGTGTTGTCTAGGTGAAGGTTTAACCATACATATTTTTCATAAAAAACCTCTACCATTAATGTTCTACTCAAGGCTTTGTTGTAAGTCTATGGTGGTTGTTATCTTATCATCACATCTCAAGCTATAGCTAGATCAAACTCATAGACAAATTTCTCTATCTACCCTTTCTTTGTACTAACTATCTTAGGGCATACCTCGTTAAGTGATTAAACTTAGTAGAGTATCCCTTTACTGAACTATACCTTTTGTCAAGGTAAGAAACTCTTATGCTTGGATGGTTTTCATATTTGTACCCTTATACTCAACCTCAAATCTCCCCCTAAACATAGACTAAGACATCTCCAAAATCTTAGTAGTCTATCAGACCAGGTTCTATCATGTTCTCACATTAGACTTAGAAAAGTAGGTGGCTTGTTGCATTCTCTCCTAATCCATTATTTTAAACATGGCCATAACACTTTCCACCTACTCTAGCCACTTTTCAACTATAATTAGGGCCTTAGCTAGCATATACTAGGCAAATTGAAAATAGGATACATCTAAGCCCTAGCTAGTACTGTTGTCGATACTATTATTGGTGTTGAAGTCACCTCTATTAAGCCCTAAGCCTATGTTAGTGGTACTTGTGCTAACTCATTACCTTGAGCTAAAACAACTTCATGCTCCTTAAATATCTCCAAAAAAACGTCTCTAACATCCAGAGCACTCAAATCTCTCTAGGGAACTTGGGGTGCTGCCTCATTACTTTAACTCCTCTGTTATTTGTTTCACTATTCTTCTCTTTTTTCTTGAAAAACTCATTCACTACCATAAGCTAGAGAATTTCCATACTCCTTGAACATCTCGTAAAAAATGTCTCTGACATCTTGAGCACTTAAACCTACTTAGGAAACTTAGGGTGCTACTCCACACTTTAACTCCTCTGTGGGTTATTTGTCTAAGTATTCTTGGTATTGGCTTTTGTTCTTCTCATTTTTCCTAAAAGCCTCACAACGATGAGTCTCCATAAAACTTAACATGTATAATAAAATTGAACTTATAGTAATCGGCTATAATTGTCATCAATGTGGCATAAAGGACTTATATTCCTGCTAAATTGACCACACACATTCTTTGAAAATATCTTTTGGATACCAAAATCATGCTCTGTTATCAACTTGTAACACCCTTTCTAGAAGTACAGTTCTAGGAATGTAAGCATCACTAAATTGCCTACTTTAATGTAAACTCAAAACATTTGAATAAAACTTCATTTATTATACTTTATAAAATGATTGAAATACCCTTTATTAAATCTATCTCAGAAGCATAACGAAAGATCTTAAATAGTAAGCCTGAACTAAAATCATAACGTGGGTAGTCTACTACAGTCATAAAATTGAAATAAACTAAAAAACAAGAAATT
Organism: Mangifera indica; assembly: GCF_011075055.1. Taxonomy (NCBI): domain Eukaryota; kingdom Viridiplantae; phylum Streptophyta; class Magnoliopsida; order Sapindales; family Anacardiaceae; genus Mangifera; species Mangifera indica. The sequence continues at coordinate 17,959,878 of NC_058139.1, read as the reverse complement.
TGGAAATAAATTTAGAAAGATAGAAATGTCATCACACGTCTAACCAACACACATCTTATAGTTATCACAATCACTTGTATTTGGACACAAAAAGGTAAATGAATGAGTGATAAAAACACTTAGTAAGTAAAAGACTATGCTGATAATTTTTACTAAAGTCTCCAAAATGCCCTTAAACTCAACCTATACCAACTTTGCCATTTGTAGTTAACATTAAACCATTCTATGGGTGATGATAGGCCATATTTTTTTTCTTTATGCTCATACTAAACACTAAGGACTGTTTAGGCTATATATCGTAACTCTCAAATTGAACTATGTCTCTTTCAGTCATCAAGAAACCATTCCCCTAGATTTTTATCTAATATGACCCTATTGAACTTGGTGAAAGCATTTGAATCTAAAATTTGTAATTAAAGTTGTATACTAGGTCGATCAGTCTAGATTGAATATAAGGATTTAATACCTTGGCCATTGAGTTATCTTTTTGTTTCACTATACCAACTATATCTTAATTAGGCTCTATTGCAAGTATACACCCTATTGAGGGTCTAATGTCTTGTTACAGATGGTGTATTGATTGTATATTAACAGTGACCCTTCGTAAATATCCTATGATGTCTATCATGGATACATCTAAAGCCTTTACTTAACTTAGCTCGCTCTCACTTTCATCTAATACTATATCTTATGTCCTACTATAATTAAACTCTAAGGCATGTAGGCACTATTACCTACCTAGGCTTTTTATACTATTACTATAGACGACCCTTAAATCTCTAGCCTAGGTCCCTTATTCTTTTCTTGACTCTACCTTAAACATATAAGCATGTACATTTAGACATATGAGGGTGTGTCTTTTTATTTTACTTGCATATGACCACCTTTCTGTGGTTTCTCCTCGTATGCATCTATTGATAGATACATGAGTATGTATCCTAGCTAACATAAGCATGTACCCTTCAGATTTTTAATCTACTTACCTTTCTTATTCTCTTCCTAACTGTACTACTTCTTAGGAGTATTATGCTCATTTCACCACACACACGGTCGAGCTAAAACTACATATGGGAAGTCTATGTGTCATAGTTGACCATTAACCAGTCAATGACGTCCAATGATTGTTAGAATGTCAACAAATTTAGCCTGAATTCTAGAGTTCATGCATATGAGCGTATATCCCATACCACAAGGACATGTGTCAAAAAAAATAGACGTAGGAACCCTAATTTTATACCATGTATATTTTATATAGAAGTTTGCGATCTCAACACATTAGCACATCTAAACAATTACTTTAAGAGCAATACTAAATTGGTTTATGACCTATATATTTTCATCTAATGTCAAACCTTAGAGCAAGTCTAATTTTGAAAACCCTCTACTTCTTATATAACTCATCCGTTCATCAAATACCAATAATTCCTTCAAGCTAAATATGTCACACTTTAAACGGCTAGGGGTTCATAAAATAATTTCATAAACTTATATTTACAAAGAAGAATCAACGATTATTGCAATAATGACCAACAAACACAGTCAACACATATATCCATGATATCATTCACAATACCTCAACAACATTCAATATTCAATCAACAAGGGATCATGATAGGATTATTTTTCTTATCAAACACATAGGCTTCAACCCTCTTTTTATTACAAATCATCAAAATACAGAAGATAGTCAAAACCTATTTACCTTAACTCTGTAGAAATTGAGCACGTAAGCAAGCCCTTTTTACTATTCTCTTTGTATCACCATATCATTAGAATTAGGCCACTAAGGTTACTATACAGAAGTTAGATGATCAAACTCAAATTTATCTCTCTCTTCTTAGGGTTTGTGTATTTGGGAATTGAAAATAATAATCCCTAAAACTTAGCAATGTGCCTTATATAAAAACTAATTTTGCGTTCAATACATAATTGTGTGTTGAGGCATACAGGTGTGTGTCACTTAAATTTGAATTTTACATGGATTTAACTTATTCAACTGCGTGGTCATGGCACATAGACATGGTCTTACTATACACAACTATGTGTCACTCTAAACCTATATTTTTTAACTTTAAATTATGCCAACTCATGTAGAAAGACTATTGTACCTTTGAGATGTACTTATGGGTCCTACAAGGTGCTGGCCAGTCTTCTAAAAATGTTTAGTTTATTAGTGTGATCCTTTAGGTTTATCGTAACATAACCATAAGCTTTTTTTTGAACAATCCAAAAAACATATCTAGAAACTGAACGACTGTAGTAAACATCTAGCAATATGTCATAGTCTTAAACCATGATGAAGAAACACTCCATCAAACCTAATTTCCTAATCATACCTTTTGTGTAGGTAAGATCATTCCATTGTCTAATCCTGATCAAGTTTGGGCCCATGGTATATGGAAACCCTAATCTTAATACTCTATAGATCATTGATCAATATATTTAGATTACGTCATCATGAACAACCTTTTACGACTTATATTATACTCCGATAAGAGATTTTGATTTGTAATAGTTATCAATGTTTATTTTAGAACTCGAAACTAGATCAAGTCAGAGGATACTTTGAATCCAATGTTTTCAAGTCAATAAATCTTATCTTGATCATCATTTATCTTCATATACAAAAATTGCATGACTAACATAACCTTTTGTACAAATTTGATTAGCCTCATATTTATACACCATATGAACCATATGTATCTGTATAAGATCGACCATGATATCTCACATCAAATGATTACTTTGGACAATCATATGATAAGTCATTGATTATGATTTAAGGACCATGTGACATTGTTATTGGCATGTTCGAAAAACGATTCACTAACTGTTAATCCTATACTAATCTCTAATGACATGATGATCATTGTCATTTGCACTAATATCATCTCATGATATTCAATGAAGATATTCAATATGTCTGTTATATGATATTATTGCCTAACTTATATCATGTTTATAAGGAACAATTCAATAATTCAATTTTATATTCTGAGTGAATTACTTGAACAGTTCACATACATACTTTATATTAATGCAAATAAAGGAAGCAATTTACACATATAAACAAAAGAAATATTTCTTTTATTAATAAATTATTACATATATATACAAGATAGAATATCCTAAAACTAATAGCACAAATGGTTCCTAAGACATACACAACATAATTCATGCATAACATGAGATGTTTTCCCATGCATAAGACATGCATACATGTACATAAGATTACAATCTCAGTAACACGTGTATGATGAATCATACAAATGCAAGCTATGTATAATCATTTATGAAGCATGCATGACTATCTATTCTATAACGGTTAAGAATACCCTGTGACAGAGTAGCTCATGCATTAGAAGAAAAGGATATATGTTCTTTTAGCTTGAATGCACGACTATACAATTGACTCAAAATTGAATGAATGTACAAGGGTGTTACCTAATCATTCGCAGATTTGTCTTAAGTGATATTTAGGGATTTAAGTGGCACTATTAGGAATTGATAGGTGCTATGAAAAGAATAAGTTAAGGCACATAGATCATGAACATGTACATGATAGGTGAAAACTAGAGCCTAAGTTAAGTTAGAATTTAGATATGAGAAAATATATTTTAGAATATGAATATGAGATTAAGATTAAGAGATAGAGTAATAATTAATGTTTTTCTAGAATAGGGTGATGAGACATAAAGATCTCATAGACCATATGTAGACCTAATTATCTCGAGAATACATCTATGGTACATAAAGATTCGAAGATATAGAAAGATCCATATCATCCATGGAAACATGAATTCCTCACAAATAAAGGACAATGTATTTAAGAATATTGTTATGAGAAGGCATCCATAACATAGACTATACACTAATAGAGAGGTGTTGTACTGATGGAGAAGATGTGTTGTTTATCATACACACCCATAGAAAATTGTCATGAGAGAAAGCCTATTCTTAGGCATCCATAGAGAGATGCTTAGATATGTTCATGCATACTGTGATTTACGATATCTTGAGAGAGTTAGTAACATTGTGAGGGTTCCAAATCCATGTTTTATCCTAATCTAATGGGCATAGAGATAAGTAAAGAGAAGATTGAATGTAAATGTTTTCTCCATAATGACTAAAATTTACACTTGTGAAGCATTCCAAGCCATCCAAGGATGGGTAGAGATGAACCCCTAGATGATGAGACAAATTAAGTGTATTATCCAATATTTATGGTTATTATTATTTTACTATTATCATTTTTTAATATGATAAATTTTGTTTAGGATAAGAGTTAGAGATTGTGATATAATTTGAATATTAAAGATATGGGATAAGTTTGAATTTTGAAAATTGGTTAAATCAAATTTAAATATTAATTATTAGAGAAAATTATCTTATCTTCCATTTTAAGGGGATAGATACTTTTGAATATTACGATTGAGACAAGGATTTTAATTATGGATTTGAGATGTCTATGAATATTAAGGATTTCTATTTGGAAAAAGATTTGAATATTAATGAGGACAAAGTGAATTTGAATTTTGTAGAAGATTTTAATAAATTAAGGATAAAGATAAGGAGTTAACTTCAGTAATGTAAATTTCTCATTAATTGGAGATTAAATGTTTAAAGTCTTATGAAGACATGCATTAAAAAAAAAAATTCCAAACCTAAGCACTAATAGAACAATAAGAGAGGAGATGATTATTATCTTTCAAGGAGGCAAAAACATTGTTGATAAAGGATTTGGAGTAGTGAAGAAGTGTTGCTGGAAAAGTCTCAATCACAATACGGTAAGTCTCAATTGTAGTATGTTTTAACATTTTTGTGTGAATATGATATAGGATTGAAGAATTAGATCTTTATTTTTGTTAGAATCATAATTTGATTTTAACTGTTTTAGATAAAAAAAAAAAAAAGTTATAAAACGGGTCTAAACTAGTTTTTAAAATAAACAAAATATATATATTATTGGATTTTATTTATAAAATTAATATTTTCCTTGAATTTATCTATTTGCTAATAAAAATACTTGACGTATGTTTCATTTCATTTCATTTTATTTATTAATTAAATTTTATAAAAATCTGAAATTTCTAGTAATTTGTTTAAAAATTAATTTTATGAATTTAAATTATCAGTTTATGGTATTGTAAAAATTTCAAAAAATATATATATATTTAAGATGTCATAGAATACTATTAACCCATTTATAATTTTTCATGATTTTATAAGTTATAAAAATTTCACTAAGTTTTCTAAGATCTTAAATCGTTGAGCCTAAAAATTTCTCGATAGTGTTTGTGACCTCTGAAAGGAACCATTTTATACATAACTTTCTAAATCATTTTCAATTTGAATATTTTTTACATATAAATTAATATGTCTAGCTCTATTCTGAAAATTTTTTAATTTTACAAATTAAATTGAATTTATTAAAATTATTATAATATTCAGTGTTAAATCTGAAAATTTTTTGGTAGAGCTTGTGACCTGTTAAAAAAAATATAGTTTTTAGGGCTTTCCAAAAATTTTGAACTTGAATATTTTTTTTATAAATAACTTAGTATGTTACAAGATTGAGTGTTAATTCTAGAGGAGTTTTGGCAATATTAGTAATTTGTTAAAAAAATTCATTTTACATGACTTTTCAAATTATTTTTAGGTTGATATTTTTTATTTAAGCCATTAATATGTTTAGTTCAAGTCTGCAAAATTTTATAAATTTATGAGTTATATAGAATTTTATAAAATTACTAGAAACTTGAGTGTCAAATCTGAAAACTATTGGCAATGTTCATGAGCTATGGAAGAAATTAATTTTTGAGGAGTTTTTATACCCCTTTTAAGTTGAATATTTTTTTTGGTAAACTATTCATATGTCTTATTTGTCGCTGCCAAGTTTCATAATATTTTAAGTTGTATAAGAATTTATAAAATTCATGGAACAAAAGTTGTACTGTGCAAACATGTGTTAGCTAGGTCTAGGATTGTTTATTTGGGTATCTTTAGAGGTTTTTGATATAAATTGAATTCCTTGATTGTGGCTAGTTATCTAGTAGGTTTTTGTATGGTTGCTTGAAATGTGTAAGAGTTTGTATTGACCTTTATTCTCAATTGAGATAAGTAGAAATTATTCATTTTGGCCTTTGTGTTAATGCTAAAGCCTACACTATCATTCGGGATCTAGTAAAGGACAGTCCATCGACAACTATTGGTTAGTTATCTTGTCATAACACTCTTTTTTATGTATTAATTTTATCTGGAGCCACATATCATTTTATAATATGTAGTACTATTGAGAGAATAAATCTGAGACGAGGGTAGGTAGCTCAATTATTTAAGATAAAGGCTCAAGTATTTATGATAAAGTTATTAGATGTGAACAGTGTGATTAGTATTTGTTACTAACAGGAGAATTTGTGTTTGTAAGGGCATATAGATTTTGGTGGATCTCGTTGTGTTTGATTTTTAGAGAGGGACATTTGCATAGTATTCTTATCAAGATGAGAAAAATGTTAAACAATGGATACACAAGATGTTTGGCTCATGTGGTTAGCTAAGTGGATAGTAAGAGCCTAAGATTGAGTGAAATACTAGTAGTCCAAGATTTTCTTGATGTATTCTTATATGAGCTACTAGAGTTGGCACCTGACAGAGATAGATTTGGTACTGCGTAAGATGCCAATTTCTAGTTCCATGCAGAATGGTGCAACCGAACTTTAGGAATTGAAGAAACTACATCAAGAATTCCCTTATAATGGGTTGATCAAACCAAGTCGTTCTCCTTGGGGAGCTTTAATACTTTTTCTTTTTCTAGTAAGTAGAGGAGCCATAATACTATATGCAAAAAAGAAAGCTAGATCTTTAAGAATATGCATTATTATAAGGAGTTGAATATAGTAACAATCAAAAATAAATATCCACTAGATCACACACGATGGAGGATTGTTTGGCAACAGTGAAAAGTATTAGGCATATTGTGTTGGATAATAATTTAATAATTAATAGGTGGTTAGTTTGTGCCAATAAAGTGTGTATTGTATGCTACAAAAAGTGGGTAGTATGTCTTAATTGTTAGGGAATTATTTTTATGTGTTTTAATGGTTATAAAATTTTTGGTAACCACCTCTACATGTTTAAAGTAATGGGTTAGTGGTTATTTATGGTTATTTAAGTTTTTGTAAGTAGTCGGTTAATGACTATTTTAGTTTGTTTAAGGTAGTGGTTAGTGGTTCCAAAATTCTTGTCCAAGTTTTAGTTTCTATTATTATATAGTCTATTTAAAGGTTTTTAGTTAATGAAGAAATATGCAGAAATTTTCATTCCTTTCTCCTGCATATTTTTTTATTTTAGCTAACAATGGTATCAGAGTAAGGTTAACCAAAGAAAAGCTTTTGTGAGAAGAGAGTTTATGGAAAGCAGTAGCTTATTTTATTATGCAGCAAAAAATTATGGCAATTGATAATTTTGTGCAACCATCAATTCCTCGCTTTGATGGTTAGTATGATCATTGGAGTATGTTGATAGAGAATTTCATGAGTTCAAAAGAGTATTGACAGATTATTGAGAATGGAGTACCCATACCAGCAAAAGAAACATCAACATAGAAAGCGAAAATGGAACCATTAAAATTGAAAGATCTCAAAACCAAAAATTATCTCTTCCAAGCAATTGATCATTCAATCTTGGAAACTATTCTTTACAAAGACACTTCTAAGGATATTTGGGACTCTATGAAAAGGAAATTTCAAGGATCAACAAGTGTAAGGAGGTAGTAGCTTCAAACACTCCTTCCATAATTTAAAATGCTATAGATGAAAATAGAAGAGTCAGTCACAAATTACTTTTCACAAATGATGACAATCATCAACCAAAGGAGGATCCTTACTGAACAAATGACGGATGTCAACATAAATAAAAAAATTTCTTGATCCATGACACCAAATTTTAGTTTTGTTGTTTGTTCTATAGAGGTAGCAAATGATATTGAAGAACTCTCAATTGATGAATTGCAAAGTTCTTTACTAGTTTATGAGCAAAAGTTTAGTTGGCAAGAGAATAAAGAGTAGGAATTAAAGCTTCAAATGGAATCATTTGTTTGCAGCAAATAGAGCAAATGGAGGATGAGGTAGAAACAAAGGAGGTAAAGGGAACTTGGATCAAAGATACCATCAAGAGAATTAATCTCTTAATTCTGAAGGAAAAGGATGAGACCATTCTAGCTCAACTAATTATAGACCAAGAAACAAGTCTAATGTTGAGTGCGGTTGATGTCATTAGTATAATCATTACAAATTTGAATGCTAAATAATCTCTCTAAAAATAGAAGAGAAAATTCAAATTTTGTAGAAAAAGAGGAAGAAATATCCTTGTTAATGGCTCGCTATACTGGAGAAGAAGTTAATAAGAACTTATGGTATCTAGACATGGGATGCAACAATCATAATGTGAAGTTTTGAGATAATTCAAAAGCCTCAATCATAGGAAAAAAGACAGGTAACTATTCAAACAAAAGAAAATGTTACTCAAACAATTTCAAATGTCATTTGCCTTCCACAATTGAAGAACAATTTGCTAAGCATTAGACAATTGCAAGAAAAAAGTTACAAGATTCTCATAAAAAATGGAGTATGTTACCTTCAAGATACCAATTTGGGTTTAATAGCTCGAGTTGAAATGACTACAAATAGGATGTTCCCTTTCTATCTCAATAGCATCAATTGATCATGTTTTTCAGCAAAATTAAATGATATGGCTTGGTTGTGGCATTTTCACTATGGTCATTTAAATTTTAGTGGTCTAAAGATGCTTAAACAGAAAAATATAGTTACTGGTCTTCCGGTTTTTGCTAGCCCTTCAAAAGTTTGGGAAGAATGTGTTGTTAGCAAACAAAATCGTGATCCATTCCCAGAAGGAAAATCACATAAGAGAAGAAAGCAATTGGAAATTTTTCATTTTAAGATATATAGATCAATAGATCCAATGGGAGAGGTATTTCATCATTTTTATTGATGATTTGAGTCAAAAAAATTGGGTTTATTTTTTGCAGGAAAAATCTGAAGCTTTTATAGCCTTTAAAAGCTATAAAACACCTATTGAGAAGGAAGTTAGAAACCTAATAAAGATTCTTCATATAGATCATGGAAGAGAATACAAATCACATGAATTTGAAATTTTTAGTAAGACTTATGGAATCAAGAGGTAACTTACAACAACATATACACCTCAATAGAGTGGTGATTGTGAAAGAAAGAGTCATACTGTTTTGAATATGGTGCAAAGTCTTATGACAAAAAGTTATGTTCCAAAAAATTTTTAGCTCAAAGCAATAAATTGGACCATTCATATTTTGAATAGAAGTCCTATATTTTCTATTCAAAATATGACACCAGAGGAAGCACGGAGTAGATAAAAACTGATGGTTGACCATTTTAAAATTTTTGGGTGTATTGCCTATGCTCGTGTTCTAGACCAAAAAAAGGAGAAATTAGATGACAAGGGGGAGAAGTGCATTTTTCTAGGTATTAGTGAGCAATCAAAAGCTTATCAGCTTTATAATCCAATCACGAAGAAAATTATTATTAGTAGGATGTTGTTTTCGATGAAAATCAAACCTAGTAATGGAATGAGAATGGCATTGGAGGAGATATTCCAATAGATTTTGATGAAAACAATAATGAGAAAAGTCAACAAGCTTTGGAGAATATACAAAAAACAGTAATTCTAGCAAATGTTCAAAGTTCATCTACAGTGAAAGAAATTAAACAAAGGCATTGTGTTAGAAAAATACCTGCATGGATGTCTGATTATGAAGCAACATAAAATGACTAGTTTAAAGACCCATTTACATATTTTGCTTTCTTTTTTGATTGTGATCTTATAGATTTTGAAAAAGCTGTGAAAAAATCAAAATGGAAAAAAGCGATGGATGAAGAAATTGCAACCATTGAAAGAAACAATATTTAGGAGTTGACTAAGCTTCTAAAAGGACAAAGACAATTGGTGTCAAGTGGGTTTACAAGACAAAATTGAAGGAGAATGGTGAGGTTGACAAGTACAAGGCACGATTGGTGACTAAGGGATATATAAGCAAGAATATGGGATTGACTATAAAGAAGTTTTTGCTTTAGTTGCTCAACATAATACAATCAAATTGGTGATTACAGTAGCAGCTCAAAATTCATGGCCTATTTTTCAATTAGATGTTAAATCAGTATTCTTGCATGTTGATTTGCAAAAACAGGTATTTATTGATTAACTCCCTGGTTATGTGAAGCATGGAAGTGAAAATAAAGTGTACAAATTGAAAAGGACATTATATGGGTTAAAACATGCTCCACAAATTGAAAAAGGTATAATCAAATTAATGATTATTTTTTAAAGGATGGTTTTAAAAAATGACCATATGAACATACACTATTTATTAAAATAGGTAATGATGGGACAATACTTATTGTGTTTATATGTAGATGACCTTATTTTCACTGGAAATGATATGGACATGTTTGAAAATTTTAAAAGATCCATGATGGTTGAATTTGATATGTCGGATTTTGGAATGTTACATTATTTTCTAGGAATTGAAATGGTGCAGTTGCGTGTTGGGATGATTTTAGACAAATTTTAGATGAAGAATTGCAATTTTGTCTCTACACCAACTAAGTTTGGTTTGAAGCTGTTGAAAGATTTAGAAGGAAGAAAGGTGGACAATGCTTTTTACAAGCAAATTGTGGGATGCTTGATGTATCTTACTGCAACATAATCTAATATCATTTATACAGTATGCCTCATTAATAGATACATGGAATGTCTAAAGGAAATGCATCTTTTGGTTGCAAAAAGAATTCTTAGATATTTGCAAGATACAATTGAATATGAGTTGTTTTACAAAAAAGGTGAAAAATCAAATTTATTTAGTTTTATAGATAGTGTTTATGTTGGAGATTCAAATAACAAAAAAAAAACACTTTAGGTTATGTTTTTATGCTAGGATCAGAAGCTTTTTCATGACCTTCCAAGAAATAACCAATGTTTCTTTATCAACCACAAAAGCCAAATTTGTTGTTGCAGCAGGATGTGCTTCTCAAGCAATTTAGCTACGGAATATCCGTAAGGAGGTTCATTTCAAGCAAGAAAGACCCATTCTTATATATTGTGACAACAACTCAGCTATAAGACTATCAAAGGATCCTGTTTTTCATGAAAGAAGAAAGCATATTGATGTAAGGTTTCACCTTTTACGAGATCTCACGAGAAAAAATTATTGATATTGTCTACTGCAAAAGTAAAGATCACATTGCAGATATATTTACAAAGGCTGTCAAACTAGATGCATTTTAAAAACTTAAGAAGTCACTTGTAGTTTGCCCAATAGAAAATTCAATTTAAGGGAGGGTCTATTATATTGAATTAAACTAATGTTGTAAACATTAGTTTAAGGGAGGGATTGTTGGATAATAATTTAATAATTAATTGGTGGTTAGTGTGTACCAATAAAGTGTGTATTATGCGCTACAAAGTGGATAGTGTGTCTTAATTTTTCGAGAGTTATTTTTTACATGTTTTAATGGTTCCAAAATTTTTGGTAACCACCTCTTCATGTTTAAAGTAGTGAGTTAGTGATTATTTAAGGCTATTTAAGTTTGTGTAAGTAGTGGGTTAGTGACTGTTTAAGTTTGTTTAAGGTAGTGGATTAGTGGTTCCTAAATTCTTGTCCATATTTTGGTTCCTGTTATTGTATAGCTTATTTAAAAGCTTTTAGTTGATGAATAAATATGCAGAAATTTTCTCTTCTTTCTCCTCTGTATTTTTTTATTTTGGCTAACATATTGCACATAGAGTAAATCACGTAGTGTGTTGTTAGATTGTTATCTTGTTTACCTGTTTTAATAAGTTATACAAATCTAATCCATGTAAGATGGGTTCAACATTCAATATTGGGCCTAAGTATAAGATTTCAAACCTTAAGGGGCCAAAAAATTACTTAAAAGTAGAGGTGTTCAACTGATATATGTGAAGAGTGATTAGGGTCCAGTTTAATATAAAATAAACAATTATTTCATAATTTCATTAGAGCCTTTTTTATATAGAAAAGAGAAAATATTTTCTCCCCTTCACAAAATCATCACATATTCAATCTAACACGAATTAGTATTTGCGTGTGTCCCCAACAGCTTCACCAACTTTGTGTGGTTTTTCTTGACACTTTTGTGTGGACGAATAAAAGTCCTGCTACCTTGTGATGGCTTGTGGAAGAAAATATTTTGAGTTTCTACATTGGTGGAGCTGCTAAACATTGGTTTGATCCTAAACTTGATTTAAATATGCATAATTTTGTATCCCTTGATCACGGAGCTCTTTGAATTTAGAAAATTCTATTCAAGCACAATATTTTCAATGCTTTCACTCTATTTAGCCTTAGAAATCTCTTCAGCCCTTGACTAACTTTGATTGAGCAATCACATTATGATTTGGTTGCAAGATATAAGCTTTCAGAGTTGGCTAACTTAATTCCACGTGATGGAGTAGTTTAGGTTGTTATCTAAATCCTCGCACGATTGTTTATCCAAGGAATTCATATGTCACCTTCCCCGAGCCATTGGAGGAAGTTAATTACGAAATTATATGATGATTGATTAAGATAAGACCAATATTAAATTATATATAACTATTTAAACACAATTTAACCCCCCCAAAAAAAAAGTACATAGTTTCAAAATTATTTAGTGCATTATAAACCCATAAGCAGACTAGTGCTTGAGGACTTTTAATTTCAACTCAGTCAATGAGAGTGAAAAACTTCGCCAAACTAGACAGAAATTAAAAAGAAATTCTGCCCAGTGCAGACAAAGAAGCACAGCCGTAATTAACAACTTTCTTTAGTACACCAAGCGCACTTGATTCCCAAATTTTATTTTTTATGAAAGCATTCAACAATTATTCAACTTAACTAAAATGAAAAAATGTATAAATTAATGACTGATCATTCTTGCTCTTCTTTCTTGTTGTTCTCATTTTCGAATTCTTTCACTTGATTATTAATAACTTTGTTTAACATGGACTACTCACTTTGATGCCCAAATTTGTTTCTTTGTGCAATCATTGGGGAATTCCAGTTAACTATTCAGAAAAAGATGCAGCGTAGTACAAAACTTGGAATCAATTTATGCAATCGCATTACTTGAAGAACTATTGATATTATCATTGGCAGTATCGAATAAAAGTTGCCTAAATTTTCTTCCATCTACCAGGGAAACTGAGAACTCAGTATATAAATAAGACCTCAATTTCACTGATCTCTCAACATTATAAATTTCTAAGGACTAATCAACCTTCCTCTTCCGCCTTTCAATATTTTATAAACACAAAAATTATAATGGGTGTGTTTACTTATGAAATGGAGGTGGTTACGAAAATCCCCCCAGCCAAGATATTCAACGCCCTTATCCTTGATGGTGACAACCTCATCCCCAAGATCGTGCCACAGGCCATTAAAACTGTTGAGCTCATTGAAGGAGATGGAGGGCCTGGCAGTATCAAGAAGATTACTTTTGGCGAGGGTTTGTTTTACACTATAATCACTTAATCCTCTTGTGTCATATATTTGCAAATAACATGAATGCAATGTAACAAATGCTTGTTAGTTTTACTTGCTTATTGTCAATTGCAGGAAGCCAATTTGACTATGTGAAGCATAAGGTTGAAGCATTAGACAAAGAAAATTTCATCTACAGTTACAGTGTGATTGAGGGTGATGCATTGATGAAATCACTAGAGAAAATCACCTATGAGATTAAGTTAGCACCTTCTCCGGACGGTGGATCCCTCTGCAAAAACATAAGCAAGTACTATACCATTGGCGACTTTGCGATTACAGGAGAGCAAATCAAGGCTGGCAAAGAAAAGTCTTCAGGATTGTTCAAGGCCATTGAAGCCTACCTTTTGGCAAATCCTGATGCCTATTAAAGTTACCAATATTAGTATGTTCAGATTTGTGTTTTGGTTAATAAGGCTTGGGGTCAAGTGTGGCTTGTAATTTTCACTAGATTAAAGAGTATGTATTGTTAATAAGGCTTTGGGTCAGCTGGCTTGTAATTGTTAAGAGTCTGTATCGTGTCACTTCACAAATAAATATAAAAAACTTCTTGTTAAGCTGTCTATGAATCTGGGAATATTATTAATATGTCCGACAGAAGACCAATTTTCTAGAAAACAACTTGTTATTAGTTCAAATTTATTGAACGAATTCAGCTATCAAGCTTTAAGCTGACATTCAAATCATACTATTCTAAAATAAAGCGAAAGAAAAGGAAAATATTACAGTACGACAAAACCCGTAATGGTAACCAATTTGGAAATTGGTTTAAGTGATAAGGCTTTAAACTTATAGGCATAGAGATCAGGGTTTCCCAAGAGATGTGCTTCCACAACCTTGTACAATTCAACTGCTTTTTCTTGGCTTGCCTTGAAGACTTCTTTATTTCATATCAACCTTTGTGTGGTACTCACTAGCCACCTTACAAATGCTTCCGCCATTGCCAGAAGGCTCGAATTTAACCTCGTACAGAACTGATTCAAGCTTCTCCCCCTAACTGTCTCCTTCAATCAAAGTGTATTTGCACACAAAGTTCTCTCTGTCGAGTACGTCGATCCTGTGTTTCACATACTTGTAGTAACTTCCTGTCAATCACATAATTAAATCGAATTGCCATCTGTTCATGTAATTGTTAGAGAATACAAAGAAATACATTCGCTAAGGACAATTTATTTCACAGGACTGACCATCAGGGAAGTTTATTAGCTTGATGCTGCCAACGCCTCCATCACCTTCAATTAACTCAATGTTCTTGAATGATTGTGGCACCAAATTTGGGAGAAGATTGTGAGAATCAAGAATGAAAGCCTGGAACATCCTAGATGGAGCTACAGCTGTTGTAGTCTCTGAGTTAATGTGAAGAACCCCCATTTTTTTTTTTTTTTTTTTTGTTGGAGCAAAAACAAATACTCTGAGAAGTGTTGAAAATTGGCTCGAATGAGGGTAGTTTTGAATTTGTGGAGATGCCGTAGTGATGACAATTTTGGCTCGACTTTAGGGGTCCAACCCTAATAGGAGGGGATTCTCCAATAGAAATGGGGAAGGGGATGCGAATGGGGATGAAAAAAATCTCCGTAATAGGGGACGGGACGAGGACAGAGATACATGTGTCACCTCCCCGCCTCGCCCCCTCCTGTCCCTTTATATTAATATATTTACTTAAAATACTAACATATTTTTATAGTTTTAGATTATTTATGTTTTTCAAATTTATTTAGACTTTTATTGTATATATTAAAGTGATTAATATATTATATTTGTGATATTTGAAAAAGTGAATTGACTTTAATTTTACTTAATTTTGTTATTTAATATATTTATATTGTATTTAAATAATATAAGAAAGAGACTTTTTCAGGTACGAAGAGAGGATGGAAAGGTGATTTTTCTTCAAAGAGAGAGAATAGGAAATCAATTTCATCCTTGTAACAGAGACGAGGATGGAAATGGGGATTGAGATCCCCTCATTGTCTCTCCTGTTGTCATCCCTAAGATGAAGGACAACTGGAGGTAATATATAGAGCTTTTGTCTACAGTTCAATACCTTCAAAGCACCCTATATGGATTGGTCACAATTCTAGAATACATAGAATTGTCTCTTCAAAATTGAGCAGAAAAAACAAAACTGATAGTTCAAAAGTTGAATGCTTAAATATGTCCTATCACAAGACTGAAGTCAACCAAATTATAGAATAATTAAAATTTCAAATTTGCCAAATTGATGTTGATATAAACTTGGACGTAACATTGCTGATTATTATAATATTCAACGATGAAAATTCTCATATTTACTTATCTTTCAAATACTTGAGCAACTGGCCAACTTTATAGAGGAAAAAGACAACAGATAGCAGACTGCAGACCGCAGACATTAAAGTAGAATTTTAGCTTACAGATTTTAACCACTGGAAATTAAATGTGAATGAGCAAAGTTATTCACGTCCTAGTGAAACAGAAAACTAGTAATAAAGTAGCTGTTAGGTTTTAGTTACGGCTTTCTACAATAACGTAAAACCTCCTTAGAATTCCATTGGTAGTTTCGTTGATTCACAAACATACAAAACATCCATACGAAGTTTTTGAGTTTATATCTGCGTTTGGATGCTCTTCGTCTTTCACAATTGTTGGATTATATCTATATCGTTCTTAATCCAAGCATAGGACCTCACCTCGATATCCACATGAAACATAGACAAAAGGAGTTTGGAAGTCGCATTGCAACACCATAATTTCGGAACTCATTCAAATTGAAATGTTACTTATTTTCGGTGACTTTATTCTAAAACAAATTATTTTCACATCATAAAAGTTTCTCTAATCCTCGAAAATAATAGTCCAAGAAATTTAAGATATACAAAATCTTACATAATCACATAATTCATGTACATCAAGAATTTCGTTGACCTCTCTCATTCATTGATTTCTTTTTGTTTTATACTTCCTAGCTACTTTAAAAAATTTATTCTACAAAATAATGGAAACAAAGAGTGAGCCGTCAACTTAAATAGTAAAAACAAGCATAATATATAACTTCTTATAAATGTTATATTATAAAAACTTATTCACTTTCAAAATAGTTAGTTATAAGGAAAAACAAGAATAAAATTTTTCATATTTCTTAATCATAAGAAGAACAATATAAAGCAATTTCATATTCATTATCATAAGAAAAGTTAAACATGATCACTTTCGTATTCATCAATGATAAGGACAGACAACATTTGTCCTTTTTCATAAAATAATTTTAAAAGAATTCATGAATGTTGCTCATAAATAGAAAACATGTCATTCGTAAGCTCATAAATAGAAAATATAAAGTTCATATTGAACTTTTGTCACATAGTATTACTTGTATACCTGGTGATCTGATTGTATTCTTATTTGTATTCATTGTAAGTTCGTTGACTTTTTATCATTCATATTTATATTTGTATAAGTTTGTAGACCTTTCTTTGTATTCATATTCATAATAGGTTGCAAATCTTTTATTATATTCATATGCATAATATATCTGCAAATTTTTCATCATTCGTATTCATAATAGGCATGCAGACCTATATAAATATTCATATTCATAATAGGTTTACAGGTCTTTCATCATTCATATTAATAATAGGTTTGCAGATTTTTCATCATTCAACATATATTTCATAGTATGTAATTTATCATCCGGTACATATATCTTTGAAAAATATCTTAAAATATTTATTAAAAAAATCATTTACATTGATTTTGAAAACCAAACAAAATAACAAGTTTCCTTTGTAGAAATATCCATTAAAAAATGCTTTTTAATATATTTTAGATTAAAATAAAAGATACTTTTGAAATATGGTCATATAATAAATCAGAAAATAGTTCATTCATCTTTATAAAATGATTTCATAACTTAGTTCATCATATAAACATTTTTAATATAAAACACAAAAGATTACAATATTATATATTATGTAATCTTTTACTTACCTTAATAGTAGATAATTTCTAATTATGTTTTCAATTGTCTAAGGAGATGCAAGTGTCTCCTTGTTGTCCTAGAAATCATAAATCAAACTTAAAACTATCAAATCTTAATCTTAGATTATGCATATACTAACTCTTCTATAACACCCAAAAGTAAGTCGAAGGGGATTTCGGTTTTTTTTTTTTTTTAGTTTTTAAATATGACAATTAATGAATTTAGGGGTACATGCCCGTTTATGGAGATACACACGACAGTGAATGTCAGCAAAAGTAAATAAGTGCATCAAATTAGGATTGCAGCAAAATAAGAAGTTGCTTTTGTTGTATAACTAGGCACATGATCGTGTATAGTCCATACATATCTGTGTATCGTGTACTAGAGATAAAAAATAAAACGTGATCAACCCTACTTTTCTCATAGTCATTTTATTTTTCAGTCTCTCAAAAGTGAGAGAGGAGTCTGTGGTTGCTTGAGGAGTCATCGTCGTCAATCACCATAATAGCAATAGTCATGCAAAGGAGGTTTTGTCACCGGAATTCAAGTAAGTAGAGTAACCCCCTTTGTTTGATCATGTGGTTTTGTAGAATAGTTCTGTTATAAGCATGATCCAAGGATTTTCAAATAAAGTAATGATGATTTTTGTTGATGTAATTGATGATGAATGTGAACATAGAGTTATATGCATACTAAACCTATTGATTTTATTAAGGTTTAGTTTTTGATTGATTAATGTTTAAAAGTCGTGTATGTGTATTTTGTATAAATAAATCATATGAATATCATGCTTAGGGTGTGTAGAGGCTTCTGTATATGTCTTAGAAGGAGTAATCTTATTGGATTTGTGATCGAAAAAGTGTAGAAACCCTAAGGTGCAATTTCTAGATCTTGACACATGGTCATGTATGGTCCCATACATGCTTGTGTGTCATTCCAAAAAATTTGAAGGTCCAAAGATCCCTTATTCTTTCTAGGGGGAGAAATAAATGCACGATCGTGTGGTATGGGATACACACCTATGTATGACTTTCCAAAAGTGGATGATGTGCACCAGAAGACACGTGGCTTGTACAAGTAGATTCAAGTACACAAGAGTGTGTCCAAGTTAACTCCCCGTGTGCATTTGCCTTATACATAATCGTGTGTTGAGTGTCATATGTTTGTGTATATGGTTTAAGAGGCACACGGGCATAGGTGAAAAAGGCACGACAGTGTACCCTTAAACAAAGTCAAAAGATAATTATACCCCTAGGCTATGTGCATAAAAGGGAAAGTTATATAAAAAGAATAATAAGCTAGTAAAGGATATAAAATTTAAGAAAGACACAGATAAGGTGCCTGACTAATATGGACGATGACACAAACTCAAATCAAGTCGAATTTGAGTCAAAAAGTCACCAATCTTAAGGTTAGTGTCACACAACTAAATAGTCACCAGCTATATGCTTAAGTGACGATATTTGTAAGAGAAATAAGGTTGGATACCCATGAGATGCATCATGCACTCTACGCCGAGGCACATAGCCACCCAAATTAGTTTAGGTGTGCAAAACATAGTTCAAGATTGACCTTTAACAAGGCATCATGATACCCAACTAACAGAGTATTAATTATTGACTATTTGACTTGTCAATGATATGGTCACTCGTACAATATGATCATTTTGTGATACGATATCTCTTTGAGACTGAGGTATATATTAAGTATCTCCCTTAAAGAATCCTCAATACACATTGACTAACTTTTGTCAATGACTAGATGATATTTGATTGAAAACCAACTTAAACCTATTATGGCCAGAGATTTAAATGGTTATTGTCATCAATTAGTAGGCTTATCTAAAATATTAGTTCTCGTATTCAGAAGTGACAAATCTTATGCTTATTCACTGTAACCTTCGTACATCTCTCAATATAATGAATCACCACATTTTTGGCAACCCTTTATAAGGATATGGTTGGTTGGTGTCAAATCATACCGATCTTTCTATATGACAATTTGGTGACCTCAAGTTTAAGGATCATATGTACCTTCGTTCACTAATATGATATATTCTATAGATATTGGAGAAATATACATATGGAATCCTTTTGGTACGTTTGTCATATGGATAAATCTACAACTTGCACCCATGTGTTGTATCAAGCCATCAACAAACAACTTTGACATATGAGATTTGTCATCATTTTTCGATGGGATTGTTCAACACTATAATAGTTCTATTACTATTACTCATGCCCTTGGTCATGGTAATATCATACCTATAGGCACTTTAGGAATGGCCACCTTATATGAACATAGGATTGCATAATCAATTGTCTCATGGTTCAACAATTCCAAGGACAATTTTCTAAATGTATGAACATTGTAGGATAACGAAATATCATATATATATTATTTATTATAAATAATGATTACATATTATATTTAAGTACATCAGTGACGACTAGCTCTAAATCACTACCATAATAGTAAAACTTTTCATATCTTCATGGTCATGCATTGCTACTAATTTTCCTTCACATTTTTAGTTTGTCTTTCTCATAATTCTATGATATTACAATTTGTTTCTAGTTGCATTGTAACTTTATAAATTATGAGTTGCAAGCAACCAAAATGATTTACGAAATGAAAGATATTGTCATTGCTTCTTTGTTCCTCCATTTTTCCTTTGCAAGTATCTTTCACCCAAAATCATATCTACCAAGATCAAAAAACCAATCTTTATAAACTGCATCTCAAACTTATTTACTTGCAATGTAGTAGGTGACCATAGAAATCTTATATCTTCATTTAAGTGTTCATATATAAAATGTTATAATAAATTGTATAATAAATATTATGCATATCATGTCTTCAAGGTCAGAGTGCTCATTTTTACACAAATACTATTATTATACAAATTTTCTATTTTCAACTGCATATGTATTTCATATGCCCAATAGCATAGCAATTCATTTATCACACACATTACGTTTAGTGTACAACAAATAATTGTGAACAACATTAGAAGAATGGTAAGAGAGAAACAAGTGGAACTTATGAACATTGAATTAACCTAAGCTAAAGCAATCAAAGCTCAAAAGTGGAATCTTCTATAATTTATTTTAAAAAGCAAAAAATAGTAGTTAGAGATGCATTCTGGTTGGTTGGTCAGTCGGATTGATAAAGGCTGGTTACTAAAGGACTAGGGGGTTTTGTTAAATAATATTTACTTCCCCATTTGGTTAGATTCTAATTAGATCTCATTCTAATTGATGTGATTTGATCTAATTTTAATTTGATATGGTTCTGATTCAATATTATTTTGATTTTGTGTATATTATTTTTCTTGTTTTGTAAAATAAGATTTCCTATTTGGATTACTCTTTAATACTGTAAATTATGCAATATTTTTTCAATAATATTCATTTTGTTTGTGGCCCAATTTCATAATTCTTACATGGTATCAAAGCGACTAACATCCTCTTGTACTTTCAACTTTAAAATTTGCTCTTTTCCTCAAAGAAACCCTACTTGTTTTTAGTTTTTCAAAAATACCATATCTTTCCTTTTTTTTTAGGGTTTTCTCTCTGTTTTGACAAATTTTAGTTAATCACCCAATAATTCTTATATGATGTGTTGTATGTCCCATCGTGATGTAAAAAATTTTTGTCTATTTATAAATTTACCTCTAATGATAATTTTGTTTCTCTCCTTAACTCATTTGGGTTTGTAATTAAGGATTAATTGACAAAACAAATTCTTCTCTCTGGTCATAGTAGTAATGGTCTCTATCAATTAACCCCTCTAATCATTATAGCCTATTTGTCTATTCGTGTCTCATCTATTGTCTAGCATCATTGTCCTTTTCATCCATCATCTATAATTCTTAAGATTGTACTTACCTCTAGGTCTGGTCCAATTCATCATTTGTAGGATACTCCCTTTGTTTGTTTCGTATATCCTTTTGATAAAAATCATCACCTTCCTTTTATCGAACAAGCTTACACAATTCGACAACCTTCTTCATCTTAATGTTTGGGGTCCTATTCCTGCTCCTTTGTTGTTGTCTTTTAGATATTATTTGTCTATTGTTGAAGATTTTAGCTGGTATACATGGTTATATCCTATGTTTAAAAATCTGATATTATTGTTGTCTTTGTTAAATTTAAGTTAATGAAAGAAATTCTTCTTTGTTGTTCTATTCAAAATATCCATTCTTTGTGAAATTTAAGTTAATGATACAAAATCTTCTTTCTTGTTCTATTCAATAAATCATTTTGTTCTTTTTTTAAGTCTCACAACATTATACATCGACTGTCTTGTTCTTACACCCTTCCTAAAATGGTGCTATTGAAAGGAAACATTATGATATAGTGGAAAAAGGATGTTGTCTCTTATTACAAACTAACTTGCCCCCTACCTTTCAGGTAGAGGCATTTTCTATTGTTGTGTTTTTTTTTTAATAAGTTGCCCATACCACTACTAAAAAATAAGAATCCTTTTGAAGTTCTTTTTTAGTACTTGCTGGACTATAGTGTTTTATTAACCTTTGGTTATGCTTGTTATCCCATGCTCACTCTGACTACTTCATATAAACTGGCTCCTCGATTTGTTCTTTGTTTACTCTTGGGGCATGATGTTTCATATCATGGGTATCGGTGTTTACATCTCCTGCCATGTGTTATTTCATGAGACTATATTTCATGGTTATGTTATTGATCCTCCCTTATCAGAGTCTTTTTCAGAGTTTTACTTGTTATCTATTCCTTCTACCACTTTTTAGATGTCTAATATGATAGGTTCACATCTCTCTCGTCTATCTATTATGCCATTTGAGTATATGTAGCCTGACAACAACTCTCAACAAACTCCTAAGACTATTTGTCCCATTGATTCAACCTCAATTGCTTCTACTTTTTTAGACATATCTATATCTAATCGATCTAAGACACCACCTTTGAAAGCCAAGTTTCTAAGTATCAATGAGATCATGGTTTCTTTTCCTTATCTGATTCCTCGAGTTCTTACTATTAAAGCACTTAATATTGCATTCTAAGAGTCTATCACATTTAAGTAAGCTTAGTCTTCTCCATATTGGCGTCAGACTATGAGTAAGGAATATAATGTCTTTATAAGAAACAATACTTGCATTCTTGTTTTGTCATCTTGTTAATAGAATTTAATTGGTTGTTAGTAGGCTTACAAGGTCAAACATCAAGTTGATGGGTTGGTTGAGTGGTATAAGGCTCATTTGGTTACCAAGGGTTTTCATTAGTACCTATTTCATGTTTGTCACCTTATCAAGGCTATTTGTGGCCTAAAACAAGCACCTAAAACATGGTATCATCGATTATACTCATTTTTACTTGATTCTAGTTTGTCAATAGCTAATTTGATCCTTTACTATTCATTCACCATACATCCACCTTAGATGTGCTTCTATTTATTTATATGGATTATTTAGTTATTATTGGTTCTAATACCTAGGCTATTACAAACTGTGTCTCGACCTTATGCTCTATCTTTGTTTGTTAGGATTTAAGTACCTTCAATTTCTTCCTTGGAATGAAAGTTGTTTGACAGCCTTACACCTTACATTAGTCTTAACATTATTACGTGGTAAATCTGCTTTGATGCTTCCAACTAGATTCTTACATTCTTTCTGCTACCTTTTTTGTTAGTTCTAAGACTTCATCATTTGATAATGATATCTCTTTTCCAGATGTTATACTCTATTATAACATGGTGAAAGACCTCTACTATCTTATGCTTATCTAGCCTGATATTGCTTTTACTATGAATTAGGTCACTTTGTGCCAATCGACTAATTCATATAAAGATATGTATGTAGTCAAACACATTTTTTGATATATTAAAGGCACCTGTTTCATGGCCCCATATTTCATTATAACTCTAGTCCTTATCTCATTACTTATTCTGATACTGATTGGGCTATTGATGTTTCAACACGATGATCTATCACTGATGATTATGTTTTCCTATGCCACAATCTTATTTGTTAGACTGCCAAGAAACATGTTGGTATGTGTAACACCCACAGGCTCGTCTCATAGGTAAGATAGTATTTTGCATGAGTTGACATGTTTGAAAAGTCAAAATTTCACTTTTTGGGTGGCACACAACTGTGTGTGAAGGAAGCCATAGTCATTTGTCCTTACCACATCAATTAGGTAAGTTGATTCCACACAAAATTTAAAATTTAAATGACACACACCCATAAGTAAGAAGCAATAAATTGCTTTAGACATTATATAAATGAGGTTAAAAATCAATTAGACAAAAGAATAAAAACTTTAACAATTGATTGAGGTCGCGAATATTTATCTACTGAATTTAAGGAATTATGTAATAAAAATGAATTGTTTGACAACTAACAGTTCCAAAAACTCTATAACAAAAATGGTGTAACAAAGAGAAAGAACCAAACTTTGTTAGAAATGGTTAGGTTTATGATGGCACAAGTGAATTTTCCAACTTCATATTGGAGAGATGTCTTATTGATTGCAACTTATGTGCTTAATTGAGTGCCCACTAAGTCAGTAACTTCCACTCTTTATGAATTATGAAAATGTAGAAAACTTAACTTAAACATGATACGACCTTGGGGGTTAGCAGCATACATCCATGACACCACCTATAAATTCAAAAAATTGAGATCAAGAGGAAAGAAATGTATATTTATAAGATACTCAAAACACTCCATAGGGTACTTGTTCATAAGGAAGAATTCAGATGGAAAAATGACTGATATAGAATCTGGAGATGCGATATTCATAAAAGATGACTTTTCTAACATGGGTGACATTGATAAAAGTCTTTATCTATATAAGATAAAAGAGGAATGTGGAGAAGGTACCTTTCCATGACTATCAGTTGTGTCATAAGAGATAATGTCTTTACTTGTTCTAAATAGTAGAAACAATGAGATTGAACTTCAATCAATTCTAGATAGTGAAAGTGAAGATCCATAATTACATAGGAGTAAACATCCTAAAACACCTAGACGATGTTTTGGAATTGAAAACGAAGTTTTCTTTACCACTCCTCCTAAAGACAAAGAGCTTAAAAATATCAAAGAAGCTTTGTCATCTTTATAAGAAAATATAACAAGAAACATCAGAGGAAGAAATAAAATCCATGGAAATTAATTGAGTCTAGAGTTTGGTGGACTTGTCACTTGGTCAAAAACCCATTGAGAATAAATGGATTCTCAAAATTAAACATAAGGTGAATGACTCAATAGACAGATACAAAGCTTCCTAGTGACTAAAGGTTATACCTAACAAGAAGGTATAGATTACGAAAAACTTTTTTGTCTATTATGAGATTTACTTCAATTGGCGTAATTCTAGCTATAGTAGCACATTTAGATCTAAACTTACATCAAATGGATGTCAAAAAAACTTTCCTTAATGGAGATTTTAACAAAGAGATATACATGGATCAACCTGTAGGCTTCGTCGTAAAAGGTTGAGAGCGTAAAGTATGCAACCTCCAAATATCAATATATGGCCTAATATGGTTATCAAGACAATGGTACTTAAAATTCTATAAAGCTATATCATCTTATAATTTTAAGATGTTAGAACAAGAACATTATGTCTATATGAAAATGTTTGATGACAAGTTTGTAATTCTATCTCTTTATGTGGATGATACACTAATAGTTGGGAGTGATTTGAAGTATATGATAATCAAGCTGCAACAACTTTCATAAAAGATCTCAAATTATATAATCGAACCAAACATATTGACACTAGATATAACATTGTAAAAGACATTATTTGGAAGAATGAAGTGATTGTATAATATATTTCTACACATAATATGGTTATCGATCCTTTAACCAAACCGATTTTGAATGATGTATATCTTGTACATGTCAAATCTCTTGGTTTTTATAGAATATGATAGATGAATTATTGAGTATATATTATACTTGTAACACAGTGTTGGAAAATCAAAGAATTTAAGTTTACTTTTTATTTGCATGATTGAATTCTTGGTGTTTCTTTATATACACATTATTCTGAAAGCTTAACAAGATTATAATGTCATACAAGTTTGATATTGGCTCACTCACACAAGCAATTGCCTTTGATGCTGCAAAAGCATGCAAAGATGAGACATATTTCTTAAGATTAATGGCATTGAGAAAGGGCACATAAAAGAGAAGAGTTACTTAGGAAACGGATTATTATTATTAGACATGTCAACTTAATAATTAATCAAAATATGATCATGAATCGATGAATTTAGCTTTGACCAGTTTGGACTTTCCACATCCAAATAACCTGTGAATGCTATATTTGAGTTTTTAATATATAATAAGACCTCCAAGATTGGATATATAATTAAGAATTCAAGTTAGTCACTGGGTACATCAACTAAACTAAGATCTGTACAGTGTTGGTAATGATATTTGAGAAAATGCACACTATAGCACATGATTCATACCATATGTATATAAAAAAGATAACCATTTGAAGTTGTGAGAGGATGAATCTCTATTCCCTCACTATGTGAGACTTTATAAGGATTATCTCATATTGGTACTCTTACACTCTTTGTCATTATTTGATGTTTACTCTTAATATCGTTATCTTAGCTGGACACCTATGGTCACACATGATTCGATCTACGGAACATGACTAGAAAAACAACTAAGTTTAAATTAAGAATTTTGAGTAGAAGAGGAAGACTTATATGTTATATGTGTCCATTGATTGGCCAATTATGTCACTCATATGGGAGAATGGACTTGATAATGGATACATATGAAAATAACACAATAACAGATGAGGAATTAAAAGGGAGCTAGTGTTATCAAGTGAGTTTTGAGTGCTGCAAGACTAACATTTTATCATTTTATTTAGGTTGAAGCGACTATGTTATTCTTGACAAATGCAGTAAATTAGCTCCCAAGTGTAGATTGCTCGTAAGATCACACGACATATTTGTCAATATGAGTTGTTATGTTCTTTAGGATTCTTATGGAAAAGTTTTGGTTTGGATCACCCATC
Source organism: Mangifera indica (assembly GCF_011075055.1). Taxonomy (NCBI): domain Eukaryota; kingdom Viridiplantae; phylum Streptophyta; class Magnoliopsida; order Sapindales; family Anacardiaceae; genus Mangifera; species Mangifera indica. The sequence continues at coordinate 17,933,297 of NC_058139.1, read as the reverse complement.
ATGTATAAGTGGGAGATACTGGATCCAGTCCACCCATGATAGGTTAACTCGATCCATTAGGGTTGAAATATCTAAATAACCTTGCAATTAAAATTACCTATCTGTCCTTGGCAGTTATGTGAGTTAGCAACAATTAGGATTCAAAGTTTGAAATCCCAACTACTGCTTGGTATTAAAATACAGAAGTTACGCAACTTTTGAGTCTCTCCTCTTCCTTGCAAAAAATATACAAAAGACCAAAACCCTAAAACCATAGAATACAAAAAGACAAAAGGGCAAATTGTGTTGTGGATTATTAATCGGGATGTGTGGGTCATTAAACATCACCAAAGAATGTGCATATTGCAATTCAAGTATGCATTTTCTATAATCCTAGAATTATTATCTCCACTTACATAGAGTTTTGCAGAGGGTAATTGTCTATGTCATAAGTCAAGTGTCAAGTTAAAGCCAAGGTGAAGTTTGTTATTTGTGTCTTGAACTTGAACTAGGGGCATTAGTGTAATTTTGTAAAGTTAGTAAGGGTTAATTAGTCATCTGAGCATGAAGGGGCAAGAAGGTAATTTGGCAGGCCTTAATCCTTAATTATTTTTATTCCTTTTCTCTTCAAAATGTATATTGCATAAAAATTACCCAACTCCCTTCCTTGCTTACTTTCAGTTCGCTTCCTCTGTGAGAGTTTGCTATGCACTGGTGAGAACTCTTGGTTCTTGCATCATCAGGTTGTCGTCTAGGGTCCGGTGAGGTCGTCTATTCTCCAGTTTGTTGTTGGTCTGTGTAGAATTGGTAATATCAGTTCTTGATTAGATTCTTAAGTGTATTTTGTAACTTATAAATGCTATTTGGTTAATTAGTGAACTGACTAGAGGATTATCCTCTGCATTGGATATAGGGTTTCGAGTTTGGAGCCCAAACGAAGTATATTGTTCTTTTGTTGCTTTATTTCTCTGTTTTCAATTGAGTAATTGCCTGTGTTGGCTGGTAATTGGTGATATAGATCTTGTAATTGAACATTAACAAGATGCAATTTCACAATTTTGTACAATGCAACCCCAGTTGTTTAGGGGAAAAAATCATTCAAAATGAATAGTCAAACCGTCAATTGTGGACTGACTAAGAAAATTACCATATTATCATCTTCGAAAATGGTTGGTCCTGTTGAGAATCGGCTGATTTCCAAAAGAAAGGGACAGCAAACACATGATTCAGGAAATTGGATTATTTGGATGTGCAGTTGGATTTTTCATCTGTCAAGAGTGTATTTTCGAGATTGAGCTAAAACTTGAGTGAGAAATAGTTGTTTTCTCTATTAATAACTATGTTTAACATGGACTACTCACTTTGATGCCCAAATTTGTTTCTTTGTGCCATCATTCTGGAATTCCAGTTAGCTATTCAGAAAAAGATGCAGCGTAGTACAAAACTTGGAATCAATTTATGCAATTACTTTACTTGAAGAACTATTGATATTATCATTGGCAGTATCCAATAAAAGTTGCCTAAATTTTCTTCCATCTCCCAGGGAAACTGAGAACTCAGTATGTATATAAAAAAGACCTCAATTTCATTGATCTCTCACCATTATAACTTCCCAAGAACTAATCAACCTTCCTTTTTCTCCTTTCAATATTTTATAAACATAAAAATCATAATGGGTGTGTTTACTTATGAAATGGAGGTGATTACGAAAATCCCCCCAGTTAAGATATTCAACGCCCTTATCCTTGATGGTGACAAACTCATCCCCAAGATCGTGCCACAGGCCATTAAAACTGTTGAGCTTATTGAAGGAGATGGAGGGCCTGGCAGTATCAAGAAGATTACTTTTGGCGAGGGTTTGTTTTACACTATAATCACTTAATCCTCGTGTCATATATTTGTAAATAACATGAATGCAATGTAACAAATGCTTGATAATTTTACTTGCTTATTGTCAATTGCAGGAAGCCAGTTTGACTATGTGAAGCATAAGGTTGAAGCATTAGACAAAGAAAATTTCATCTACAGTTACAGCGTGATTGAGGGTGATGCATTGATGAAATCACTAGAGAAAATCACCTATGAGATTAAGTTAGCATCTTCTGCGGACGGTGGATCCATCTGCAAAAGCATAAGCAAGTACTATACCATTGGGAACTTTGCGATTACGGAAGAGCAAATCAAAGCTGGCAAAGAAAAGTCTTCGGGATTGTTCAAGGCCACTGAGGCCTACCTTTTGGCAAATCCTGATGCCTATTAAAGTTACCAATATTATATGTTCAGATTTGTGTTTTGGTTAATAAGGCTTGGGGTCAAGTGTGGCATGTAATTTTCACTAGATTAAAGAGTATGTATCGTTAATAAGGCTTTGGGTCAACCGGCTTGTAATTTTTAAGAGTCTGTATTGTATCATTTCACAAATAAATATAAAAAGCTTCTTGTTAAGATATCTATCTATCATGACCAAATGCACCATTTTGACATTACATCAAGAATAATTTACGTAGATGAATCTGGGAATATTATTAATATGTATGAGAGGAGGGCAATTTTCTAGAAAACATCTTGTAATGAGTACAAATTTATTCAACGAACTCTAGCCATCAGGCTTCAAGCTGACATTCAAATCACACTACTGTAAAATAAAGCAGAAGGAAAGGAAAATATCACAGTACGACAAAATCCTTAATAGTAACCAATTTGGAAATTGGTTTAGAGTGATAAGGCTTTAAACCTTAGGCATAGAGATCAGGGTTTGCCAAGAGATGTGCTTCCACAACCTTGTACAATTCAGCTGCTTTTTCTTGGCTCGCCTTGAAGACTTCTTCTTTTATTTCATGATCACCCTTTGTGTGGTACTCACTAGCCACCTTACAAATGCTTCCACCGTTGCCAGAAGGCTCGAATTTAACCTCGTACACAACTGATTCAAGCTTCTCCCCCAAACTATCGCCTTCAATCAAAGTGTACTTGCACACAAAGTTCTCTTTGTCGAGTACATCAATCCTGTGCTTCATATACTTGTAGTAACTTCCTGTCAATCACATAATTAAATCAAATTGCCATCTGTTCATGTAATTGTTAAAGAATAAAAAGAAATACATCCGCTAAGAACAATTTATTAACAGGACTGACCATCAGGGAAGTTTATTAGCTTGATGCTGCCAACGCCTCCATCGCCTTCAATTAACTCGATGTTCTTGAATGATTGTGGCGCCAACTTTGGGAGAAGATTGTGAGAATCAAGGATGAAAGCCTGGAACATCCTAGATGGAGCTACAGCTGTTGTCGTCTCTGAGTTATGGTGAAGAACCCCCATTTCTTTTTTTCTTCAAAAAACAGAAATACACCGAGGAGTCTAGAAGATTGGCTTGAATGAGGGTAGTTTTGAGTTTGTGGAGATGAAGGACAACTGGAGGGTATATATAGAGTTTTTGTCTACAGTTCAACACCTTCAAAGCACCCTATATGGACTGGTCACAATTCTAGAATGCATATACTCTTCAAATTTGAGCAGAAAAAACAAAACTGCTAGTTCAAAAGTTGAATGCTTAAATATGCCCCATCACAAGACTGAAGTCAACCAAATTATAGAATAATTAAATTTTCAAATTTGCCCAACTGATGTTTGATATAAACTTGGACGTAAAACTTCCGTTTATTATAATGTTTGACGAATATGAAAATTCTCATATTATCTTTCAAAAACTTGAGCAAGTGGCCAATTTTGTAGAGGAAAAGACAACAAAAAGCCGATGCAGACTGAAGACCGCAGACGTTGAAGTAGAATTTTAGTTTCTAGAGATTATCTACTGGAAATTAAATGTTAAATTGGAATAAGATTATTTATTTTAGTCCTAGTGAAATAGAATACCCAGTAATGATGTAGCAGTTTTCATATCTTTCATGCTCCTGCGTGGCTGCTAAATTTTCCTTATATTTTGGGTTTGTCTTTCTCATAATTCTATGATGTTACAATCTGTTCCTATTTGCACTGCATCTCTATGAACTGTGAGATTCTAGCAACCAAAATGATTTTGGAAATGAAAAATATTGTCATTGCCTCTTTGTTCCTCTGTTTTGCCTCTGCAAGCATCTTTCACCCATATCACATCTACTAAGGTCAAAAAAACTCAAGTTTTATAAACTGAATCTCAAACTTATTTACTGACAATGTAGTAGGAGACCCAAGACTTCTTATATGTTATTAAAGATTCATGTATAACATTTTATAATAAAATATAAATTTTATAATGAATATTACACATATCATGTCTTCAAGGTAGTGTGCTCAATTTCACACATATACTATTATTATATGTAAATAAGAGACTCTACTAACTTTTATAAGATACCCTTAGTTTGATCCACTGTAACTCGATTATCAAGAGTACATCTAAACTCTCATTAAAATGAAATTAGTGAAACTATTCTGATCTATAAACTCAAGAACCTCGAAGCTCCATATCATAACTCTTGAGACTATCTAAATCTCGTTTGTTCACTAAAGAAAGACTTCAGATTCTAAATTGATGTGACCACATCATTCTTGCTTGTTTAAGTGAAAATACCTCTTCATTTGTAACTGGCCAATCAGACTAGATTAATACAAGGATTTTACACTTTGGTCATGTGAGCATCACTGTGCAATCCACTCACCTACACCACTGTGAACTGTTGAATTAAAACTAGGTTTTATTGTGAGCAAGATACCTTACTGTAGGTATAGTGTCTTACTACAAGCATGTCTTCCTACAAGCTATATAAGGAGTATAAACTCATAGTTCCCCCTTGTAACGATCCTAAGATATGATAAGCATGCATAGATTTTGAGCCATAGAATCACCTCAAGCTCGCCTTAGCTTTCACCCTACTCATATCTTGTGCATTAAATATTAACTCTTTCTTGGGCACAATAGGTACTATTACATATCTTGGAAGTCGTGATATCTTTTAAGACAACCCATTAACTCTTTGCATATGTACTTTAAATTTATTATTCATTGAAGAACATGCACAGGCGTACATTATTGAGCGTACAAGTGTACATGAACATCTATATATACCGCCAGCCTCTCATGAGGATACATGCTTATACATACAATGTACGGGCATGCACAGTTACATGCATAAGCATATACATCTTCTTTTAACTACACACGACTTACTTCCTCGTTCATTCCTCATTATGACTTCACTTACAGGTATGCACAAGCCTACATGGTCAAGTCCATGGGCATTCAACGTGCCTAGGCTATTTATAAACACTTAACATTTTTTTGACCTATGTACTTCCTAGGGGTATTATCATTATTATGCCCTACGTACGATCATGCACACTAGTTGTAAAGGTGTACCCAATGTCCTAGTCCATGAATCATCAATTGGCAGTGTATGTCCTCTGCACGATCATGGAAAAACCTTTCACAAATTTATAGGTTTCGCATGTACAAGCATGCCTACCTTCATGCACGACCGTACGTGGCTTAAGATAACACTATTTTAGGCATCCTGCGGTCACGCCTATCCTTGGTATGGTTGTGCATGATGTTAGAACACAAGTTTCAAGCTATTTTTGCATCATATTTTGTCTCTACACAAAATCCATTGATTCATCACATAATTTAACATGTCTCTATTTTCGATGGTGCATCAAGTAAGTCTCAAGCACTGCAATCAAGCTAATATATCCACCTCTCAAGATATTAATCAAAACAAGTAATATTATATATACATATTTTTTGTATATAATTTAAATACACATATGATATGTCATTATGTGATTGAATGTCACTTTATTTTTAATTCAAAATTATTCAATCATATAATGACACATTATTTGTGTAACCAAATTGTGTACTAAAAATGTATATGTATAGTTTTATTACAATCTAAACATTTCATAGAACCTTAACATATCACGTATCAACATTCACATATTAGAATTCTTATTTTAAATCTTAACCAATACACTTACAAGTTACAATCAATGTATCATATTCAAATAAACAGATTCACATGAACTCACTAAACAAAAAATTAATACATATTATCAATCGTCCCCCCCCTTCAAACCAAAAATCAACCCTATCAAGCATATAGCACACCCAGTATTTTAAAGATCATAACAATTTAATCAGGTCTACATTTTGTAGGCTATACAACACAAGAGAAGATCATCATACTTATTGGTTTCATCCCAAGCTTGAAGATTCAAGCTGATCAATTCCTCTCCTTCTTTCTTCCCTTGTCACTCATACTCTCACTAGAAAGTCTCATCAAAGCCACTACCATGATTACTAAAATATCAATTTTCAAACTCTCTCTCACATTGGAGAAATGCATAATGAATATTCAGATAACAAATATCCCAAAATTATTGCAAACGTGCCTTTTTAAACTATATTCCTATAACGTCATGCACAAGCATGTATATTTGATATGCACGATAGTGCACCACTTTAAAATATCCAACATAACACATTATCCATCCGCCTGACATGACACACAATGCACGAGTGTCTACCCTTCATATGCAATCGTACATCTCTTTAAAATTACAATACTTATTTCATTTCCATACCAACACAATCCAAATCATACATATAACCATAAATTCATGCAAAAAGACTAAAATGACCTTGAGACGTATAAATGGGTGTTGCATATGATGATTATGCATTCCAATAAATTTTTTTTATCAAGTTGTTTATTTTCTTCCTCTAATGTTGGAAAAAAGGTCGCATTAAATTGGCAGCTGACAAATTGTACTATAAATATATACATCTCCTGTCATTGGTTCATCATACTTTGATTGTAGAAGAAGATTTAAATCCAACATAAATACCTTACCTTCTTTAAGGACTCATCTTAGTGCATTGTGGTGGAGCAATTGGAACATAAGCCGCACATCCAAAAATTCTTAGATGGGTATTTGGCTCCTAACCAAAAGCCAATTGAATGGGAGAGAATTTATGATAACTTGTTGGCTTAATGCGTGTACATGTGTTGATGGATACAAAATAGCATGTCCCTAATCAGAATTGAAAGTTTTGTTCTCATTAGTAACGGTCTAGCTACTAGTTAGAGAAGTTTAATGAATGATCTACTAAACCAATTTGTGTATGAACATAAGTAACATGATGTTCAATAGTTATTTGAATTGATCCATATACAATAATTATTAAATGCTTGAGATTTAAATTCACTAGTATTATTAAGACAAATTTCTTGATTGTATATTCAGGAAATTGTGCTCGTAATTTAATCATTTGAGCAAGCAATCTTGCAAACACTAAGTCGCGAGATAACAATAAACACGCATACGACCATCTTATAGATGTATCTATTAGAACCATAAAATATTTGAATGATCTACATAGTGGATGAATAGGTCCATATATATCATCATGTATGCATCCAAGAAATGGAAGAGTCAAATTCAATCCCAACTTTTAGGGGGCGTTTGGTTTGGGTAATGTTTTATTACCGAAATAGAAAGATTACCTTGAAGATAGATTACTTAGAATATTACTGGGTATAAATGATTACTATGTTTGATAAAATTTGGTAGGTATAAATAATTATTGTGTTTGGTTAAAGGTAATAAAAGATTGCTAGTAAATTATTTTACTTAAATGCCCTTGAATATAATTATTTTTAAATATTTTTTATATTATTTGTCATATTAATTAAAAATAAATTTATTTTTGTCTTAAAAAATTAATAAATAATAATATAATTATAATAAAATCAAGATTACCTTGGTAATCATTAAATACCTAAGGTGAATGTGGTAATCAGATTACCACCTATATTACCTGCTACATCAACATTGGTAATAGAAGATTACTGTAATCTTTTATTACTGACAAACCAAACAAGAGAATAAAAGATAGATTACCAAGGTAATCTTCAAAAACTGGAACCAAACGCCCTCTTACTGGTGACGCCTTGAGAATAAGCAGCACATGAGAATTCATTTGATTTAAGAATCTTCTAGTTGATAGATGCTCATGAGAATTTTCAATATTTATTCATATCATTATAGAATTGGGATGTCTTAAATGATCATGCCAAACATTAAAAAATTTTATTACTAAACATTTGGTTTACTATAACAATAATTTCAACTGTAGCGATATTCATATAGGACAAGTTAGAGAAAAAGGATAGGTAACATTTCGAATAGGGAAAAGGACTAATTCCCACCCAAATTTTAGCCCAATTTCAAAGTCACATCCATGGGAGATGAAAAGTCCAAACACCCACCCATGACCAAACTGTCATCCAAATTTTCAGTTAGAGATAGGGGTAAAATCATAATTTTACCTATAAACTTTAAAACTTCAAAATTTTATCTTTTTTCCCCTCTTGGTTTTAAAAATTAACACTTCAACCCATCTTCAAAGTTTGAAAAGTTTAGATTTCACCCCTAGGGTTTGCTTCCTTCTCTGACCACCACTGACGGCCGACACTTTTCACCGATCTCCCTTCTCTGGCTACAGAGGATGAATCTTCATTGTCTAGATCTGGAAGAACAGACAAAGGATGATGCTTCGTCGTCTTTCATCGTTGTGTTTGGACAACGTGACGAGTGACATCGTCCTTCGTCATCTAGGTTGTGCGACAAAGAGAGATCTCTTCGTCGCACCCTGCGACGAGGAGATCGAGATCTCTTTGTCGCACCACCATCATCACACTAGGAGAAAGAGGAGGTCAAAGACAATGTCGGAGACAACACCGGAAGTTGAAGTTGAAGAGTGGGGGTGAAATTGCTGTTTTTGAAAGTTAGGGGGGCGGCTAAGTTTTAAAAAATATGGAAACCCTAAGTTTATGGGTGAAAATGTTACTTTTTAAAGTTTAAAAATTTTAGGTAAAGGTGAAATTTAATTTCTAAAACCTTGGGGAGGGAAAAGTAATAAATTTTATAACTTTAAATATAAATAGTAAAATGACTATTTTACCCCTCCCTTTAAAAGAAAAAATTAACAGAAGTTTAGTAATGGTTGGAAGTTTAAGTTTTTCATCTCTCATGGATGTGACTTTGAAATTAGACTAAAATTTAGATGGAAAATAGTCCTTTTCCCTTTTCAATACGTATTTCTTACTCAATACTATATTTGTAAAGAAAAGATATTCAATGTTTTCTTCATTCACTGTTGCAATATGCTATCCATGTTCACGAATATCATTGAAACTTAGTAAGGTTTTTTTTAGACTTCATTAAAAACAATGCATTATTAATAATGAACTTTGTTCCTCTGGATGATAACACATTGGCTCCTCCAAGGTCTGCAACAAGTTTTGTAGTAACAAGTATCGCATCAACCTTACCTTCGTGTATCATTAAATACGAGAAATATATTTAATCCTCAAGTACGGCATGTATTGTAGCATTATTTGATAGATGAATATCTGCACCTTCGATCTTGCCTTCAACAAAGGGTATGTATAATTTCTTAAAAATAAATTCAAAATATGGAATCACAAGAAAATTTCTTAGGAAGTACAATCCACACAAACATTATTTTTTAATATAAAACACTCGCAACAAATAAACTAAATAAGCACTGAAATTTAAAAGTGGGTATATATAATTTTATTGAAATTAAAAATAAAATATTATGAAAATTGAAAAATTAGGATAACTAAACAATAATATAATATTTAAAAATTAAAATTGAAAAAATGAAATTTGAAATAGTAAAATAATAAGCAAAACTGAAATAAATACAAAAAATTGTGAAAAGAAAATGAAATAAAAGGAAAAATTGAAAGAAAACATTAGAAAATTTTCAAAAAAAAAGATAAATTCTATTAAAAACCAAGACAATATTAAAAATAAAATAATAATTGATTAAATTAGCTAAACCAAGGGGTCTATACAATTTTTACCAACATTTCAGGGATTATACAAATATAACTAAGAAAACGCAATTTACCAAAATTACTCCATTATATAAAGGAAGTTTGACAACATTTCAGGGATTATACAAATATAACTAAGAAAACGCAATTTACCAAAACTAAGGGGTCTACTATGACTAACTAAGGAAATTTGATTTAAGTTTTCAAATTTTGCTTATGAATGTCATGTTTTTAAGTTGAAATTGCTTGTTATTTAAGAGGTTATTCTTGTGACTTAGTCTAAGGTGTGATTTGTGACTTTGAAACTGTAAAATTTTGTAACCAAATTATAGAAACCTTAGTGGAGGTAAGTTATAATACTTCAATTTAATTTTATCTTTAATTGCATCTCCTTCTTAATTACAATATTTCGTGTGTTTCATTTTTTTTATAAAATAAAATTTAAATTTAAATCCAAGGTGCTCTCTGCCCTAGAAAAATTTACATTTGAATGTACTCTTGAATAATAATCTTCTTTCGCATATGTTTTAAGGAGTTTTTGAGTAAGTTTTATCCCACCTAAAATTTGGGAAACCTAGTTTAGACCCCTTGAATTAAAAACTTACATAATCTCATACAAAACTCAACTCTATTAGAAAAAGAAGAAAAAAAACTATTTGGTTTCCTTGCCATTTTTTAAAATTATGTTGTCAGATCACACATTCGGAAAGGTACAATCTGTCAAAATCGTACTTGGTAAGGTGTGATGGGGAGAGATCACCCCTTGGGTGTAAAATTTAACAATAACTGAGAAAGTTATATTTGAATAACAACACTAATTACGAGTAATAATGCAATAGTGGGTGTGAATAGTAGATGTATTTTATCAGATGTTGGTTAATTTTAGAAGGTTGATTTCATAAGATAGGAAAATACTTCATACGTGTGTCGATTATCCTATTGTTAGGCTTATAGAAGGTCGTTAGCCTTCCTTGAACTTTGACCCTTGAATACATTTTCCTAAGTCACTGTAAGCTAGAGCGGTCTTTGAAAGTTCGCTTTGGGTATGGTTTTAGATTGCATAACACGCAATAATGTTGCAGAAAACTCTCAACCTCTCATATCAAAATTGAAGCAATACTATAATTTTGGTTGTAGACAAGTCTTCTTGACTTTGATCCTTGCTTGCTTGATGTATACTTTACATTGCAATTTTTTTTTTTTTTTGTATTAAAAATAGAATGAAATGATTTTATTTTATATTGCAATATTTCTGCTGAATTCAAACAGATAAGTCTTTGTCTGGTTGGCCAGTCCATAATGGATGCTTTGAATATTGATTCTGAGTTATCTACACCAAAGTTCACTCACGTCCAAGCTGTTTCTCAGTGTATATATACCCTTAAAGTTCTTCTTATTCACAAACTCAGAAAGATCTATGATATTTCTATTTGATTTCTTTTCTGTTTCTTCCCCGGAAAAATTAAAGTAAAACATGGGTTTTCTTAATATGAACACAGATAAAATAACATCCAAATAATCCAACTTCATGAATCATGTGTTTGCTGTCCCTTTCTTTTGGAAAATTAGCCAATTCTCAACAGGACTAACTATTTTCAAAGATGACTATTCATTTTGAATGATTTTTTTCCCTCAAAATGGGGTTGAATTGTACAAAATTGTGGAATCGCATCTCTTTGCAAATCCTGATCTCTGTATTCCCCAAGTTCAGCTTGGCTGCTTATAAGAAAAACGCCATACTTGATCCTTTGTTAAATGTGTTGTACCCCAAACATAATGTGTGTGATAAATGAATTGCCATTCTATTGGATGTATGAAATATATAAGCAGTTGAAAATAGAAATTTGTATAATAATAATATTTCTGTGAAATTGAACACTCTAACCTCGAAGACATGATGTGCGTAATGTTAATATTATATGAATCCTTAAATGAAGATGTTAGGTTTCTTTGGTCTCCTACTACATTGCTAGTAAATAAGTTTGAAATTTAGTTTATGAAGCTTGGTTTTTTTAATCTAAGTAGAGATACAGTGCAGCTAGAAAAAAATTGTAACATCCTAGAATTATGAGAAAGAAAAACCAAAAATATGAAGAAAATTTAGCAGCCATGCAGGAATCTGAATATATGAAAACTACTAAATCATTAATTCCTAGGTTTTCTGTTTCACTAGGACTAAAATAACTCAGCTCATGCACATTTAATTTCCAGTAGATAAACTCTAGAAACTAAAATTCTACCCCAATGTCTGCAGTATGCACTCTGCTGTTTGTTGTCTTTTCCTCTATAAAGTTGGCCACTTGCTCAACTATTTGAAAGACAAGTAAATATGAGAATTTTCATATTCCTTTAACATTATATTAATCAGGAGTTTTCCTCTAAGTTTCCATCATCATCAGTTTGGCAAATTTGAAATTTCAATTGTTCAACTTTTGAACTATCCGTTTTGTTTTTTCTGCTCAATTTTGAAGAGACAATTCTCTGTCTTCTAGAATAGTGACCAGTCCTTATTAGGTTCTTTAAAGCTATTGAACTGTAGACAAAAAATTCAAATAATTTCCAACTCTATATATACCCTCCAGTTGTTCTCCATCTTCACAAACTCAAAACTATTCGCATTCAGGCCAATTTTCAACACTTCTCAGAGAACTTCTTTTTGCTCCAAGAAATAAAAAAAGAAATGGGGGTTCTTCACCATAACTCAGAAGCTACAACAGCTGTAGCTCCATCTAGGATGTTCCAGGCTTTCATCCTTGATTCTCACAATCTTCTCCCAAAGTTGGTGCCACAATCATTCAAGAACATTGAGTTAATTGAAGGCGATGGAGGCGTTGGCAGCGTCAAGCTAATAAACTTCCCTGATGGTCAGTTCTGTTAAATAAATTGTTCTTAGCGAATGTATTTCTTTGTATTCTTTAACAATTACATGAACAGATGGCAGTTTGATTTAATTATGTGATTGACAGGAAGTTACTACAAGTATGTGAAACACAGGATCGACGTACTCGACAAAGAGAACTTTGTGTGCAAGTACACTTTGATTGAAGGCGACAGTTTGGGGGAGAAGCTCGAATCAGTTGTGTACGAGGTTAAATTCGAACCTTCTGGTAACGGTGGAAGCATTTGTAAGGTGGCTAGTGAGTACCACACAAAGGGTGATCATGAAATAAAAGAAGAAGTCTTCAAGGCGAGCCAAGAAAAAGCAGCTGAATTGTACAAGGTCGTGGAAGCACATCTCTTGGCAAACCCTGATCTCTATGCCTAAGGTTTAAAGCCTTATCACTCTAAACCAATTTCCAAATTGGTTCTTATTAAGGATTTTGTCGTACTGTGATATTTTCCTTTCCTTCTGCTTTATTTTACAATAGTGTGATTTGAATGTCAGCTTGAAGCCTGATGGCTAGAATTCGTTGAATAACTTTGTACTCATTACAAGATGTTTTCTAGAAAATTGCCCTCCTGTCGGACATATTAATAATATTCCCAGATTCATCTACGTAAATTATTCTTGATGTAATGTCAAAATGGTACATTTGGTCATGATAGATAGATAGCTTAACAAGAAGTTTTTTATATTTATTTGTGAAATGATACAATACAGACCCAGAGCCTTATTTACAATACATAACTCTTTAATCTAGTGAAAATTACATGCCACACTTGACCCCAAGCCTTATTAACCAAAACACAAATCTGAACATACTAATATTGGTAACTTCAATAGGCATCAGGATTTGCCAGAAGGTAGGCTTCAATGGCCTTGAACAATCCTGAAGACTTTTCTTTGCCAGCTTTGATTTGCTCTTCCGTAATCACGAAGTCACCAATGGTATAGTACTTGCTTATACTTTTGCAGATGGATCCACCGTCCGGAGAAGATGCTAATTTAATCTCATAGGTGATTTTCTGTAATGATTTCATCAATGCATCACCCTCAATCACACTGTAACTGTAGATGAAATTTTCTTTGTCTAATGCTTCAACCTTATGCTTCACATAGTCAAATTGGCTTCCTGCAATTGACGGTAAGCAAGTAAAATTAACAAGCATTTGTTACATTGCATTTATGTTATTCACAAACATATGACACAAGAGGATTAAGTGATTATAGTGTAAAACAAACCCTCGCCAAAAGTCATCTTCTTGATACTGCCAGGCCCTCCATCTCCGTCAATAAGCTCAACAGTCTTAATGGCCTGTGGCACGATCTTGGGGATGAGTTTGTCACCATCAAGGATAAGGGCGTTGAATATCTTAGCTGGGGGGATTCTCGTAACCACCTCCATTTCATAAGTAAACACACCCATTATAATCTCTGTGTTCGTAAATGATTGAAACAAAGAGGAGGAAGATTGATTGGTTCTTAGAAAGTTTTAATGGCGAGAGATCAAGGAAAGTGAAGCCTTATTTATACACTGAGTTCGCAGTTTCCCTGGGAAATGGAAGAAAATTTGGGCAACTTCTATTAGATACTGCCAGTGTGACTAGATAATTTCAATAGTTCTTCAAGTAATAAATTTTTCTGTAATTGCGTAAAAGTGATTCCAAGTTTTGTGCATCTTTTTTCTGAATATTTAACTGGAATTCCAGAATAATTGCACAAAGATCAAATTTGGGCATCAAAGTGCGTAGTCCATGTTAAACAAAGTTAATTAATAATAATCAAGTGAAAGAACTTGAAAAGTTAATTAATAATTAAGTGGAATAATTCTCTTTATGCCTTCACAAAAAACAACTTTGGCAATCAAGTGTGCTAGGTGTATGAAAGAAAGTTGTTAATTACGGCTGTGCTTGGTCGTCTGCACTGGACAGTACTTCTTTCTGTTATGTTTGGCAAAGTTTTTCACTCTATTTGACTGAGTTAGAATTAAAAATCCTCAAGCACTAGTCTGCTTATGGGTTTATAATGCACTAAATAATTTTGAAACTCTTTACACTTTTTTTTTTGGTTAAATTGTGTTTAAATAATTATATATAATTAAATAATTAAATAGTTACGTCCGTTAAATTGTTTATCGCTAGTAAATCACTTGGAAATATCTTCAAGGGAAGATGTTGGTTCCCTTGAAGAAGTTAAGGGAACAACATTGAAAGGGTGGTTTTCCGTTATGTTTTTGAGTAGGAAGAAGTTGAAACCAAAAAGACAAAGTTTTATATGAGATCCTCCACCCTGGAGGATATCTTCAAGGGAAACATCTTTTCGAAGAAACTTTCCAAGCCAATATGTGCAGCAATCAACCACAAGACTAGCAATCAAGGAAGCATCTCATGTCTATCTAAGAATAAAGAATGCAGGTTGCAAGAAGACCTTCCCTTGGCACAGATTTTATTCAAAATCTCTGTCAAGCATTTTCTGGTCATGCTCCATAAGCCCGAATTGTGCACGGTCATAGATGTCAAGTTAAGATAGCAACATTAAGAGTAAACATCAAATAACAGCAAAGAGTCTAAAGACACAAACATGAGGCAATCATCATCAAGTCTCACACAATGAAGGAGTAGGGATTCATCCTCTCACTACTTCAAATGGTTGTCTTTCTTATGCACGCATAGTATGAATCATGTGCTATAGTATGTATTTTTTCAAATATCATTACCAACACTACACAGATCTTAGTTTAGTTATTGTACCCAGTGACTAACTTGAATTCTTAATCATCTATCCAATCTTGCAGGTATTACTATATATTAAGAACTCAAATCTGGCATTCACAAGTTATTTAGATGTGGGGAACCCAAACTGGTTAAAACTAAATTCATTGATTCATGACATCATTTTGATTAATTATCAAGCTGACATGTCTAATAATAATAATTCATTTCTTGAGTAACTCCCATCTTGCATGTGCCCTCTCTCAATGCCATCAATCTCAAAAAAATGTCTCATTTTTGCATGCTCTCTTAACGTCAAAGGCGATTGCTCGTATAAGTGAGCCAATATCAAATTTGTGTGACATTATAATCTTGTTGAGGTTTCAAAATAATTTATGTGTAAAGAAACACCAAGAATTCAAGCATGTAAATGAAAAATAAATTCAAATTCTTCGGTTTCCCAACTTTTTGTTACAAGTAAATTATATACTCAACAATTCATCTATCTTATTCTACGCAAACTAAGAGATTTGGTAAGTGCAAGATATCCATCTCTCAAAATCGATTTGGTTAAAGAATCGACAACAATATTAAGCCCTTGTCATTTTGGTAACTGTTTAAAGTAGTTAATGGCTGAGTGATCCTTTATGGTAGGATGCATATTAAGCCATCTTCAAGGTCCCTGGGTGAATGATTTTAAAAGAAAAGCATACATACACCATATTCTATAAAATCAAATCACCTAAAAGACATAATATATAGGCACGTTCCAGTGGTATATTTTGCAATAAATCATCAAGCAATGACAAGAGGTTAGTGTTTATATTCCACAATTATAAATTTTACTAGTTTCTACCTTGTGTATTTGTGATTATGCATAGATAGAAGCATTCATTTATGTCTAACATTTGATATCAAAGCAACTATGATCTCTGTCTTGCTTTGTTGTTGAATTGTCATGGATTTTATGTTTAATCCAAATTTGTAGTAGAGAGAGAAAATTTATGTTTGGCATTTTTTGCTTAAAATTATAGTTTATATGAATTCTATATGAAAAACTAAGAATTTTGATATATATATATATATATATATATATATATATATATATATATATATATATATATATATATATATATATATATATAAAACATTAAAATTGGAGTTTTATAGGTTGATTTAAGGTGTTTTGTATATTCGGGTCTGAAACCAAATCTATTGACCCAAATCATGACCCAGTTGAAGGTCAAGGACGACATTTAGATGACATGTCAGTTGCATCTGATTTTTCAAACTCAACATGTCATCTATATTTAGAATACGCAGATGACATGTCATTCATTTCCTGTGATTCCAGTGTGCAAGATTTGTCATCAGACCAGTTTCACTTTTTGAGAAAATTTGACATGGAATCCTAATTTAATGACTCGAAGTTGGTTTTCCAAGTAAGCAAATGAAGTGTTTCATTAATTCAAAAATTTATGCTTTAGAATAACAAATATTTTAGTTTTATAAAATATGTTTTTCAACATGTTTATTATGACTTATAATTGTTATTTATATTTATTTTAAAATTGGATTACTTCAACTTTAAATCCAATTTATATTATTAATTATTTATGTGGATTAATTTTTATGCATATTTAAGGTTTAATTGAAATTATTTTTTATCTTAATGAATATATGCATAAATTAGATGTGAGGTGATTAGTATGATTTTAATTAGTTAAAGAGTAGTCACAACATCTTTGATTATATTAAAATTATACATTAAGTATCCTAGGATCATATATAATTATATGACATCAATTATAATTAATCATTGTAAATATGATAAATTTTATCTCATAGGAATTTTTATTATATTTATATAATTAATTAAGATGAAATAATAAATTATTTTTCTTAATCTATCCACAAGAATTAAGGAAAGGCATATAATTTGTTAGTTTTATCATACGATTTTAAATGTATGTATATAAACCTATTTAAATTAAAAACTTAGCCTGTAGACAGTTTTTATATTATGTGGTTCATATATTTACAATATGTTTATACTTTGGTAGAATATGATATATATATTTGTATGTCTTAATTTCGTGACTTAAGTGTGTATGTTTATATTTTATTTACAGTTGTTCAACCTGTGAATTTCTCTGATAATGTATGTGATGTTCCTAATTTGAGTAGTGATAACTATAAATTTGGAAAGAAAGAGTTCTTCTTAAATTAAGTTGTATGGGCAATGATTATGTTATTAGGAACGATGAATCACTTGCACCTACAAAAACTAGCACTCAAGCTGAAGTTGCCCTGTATGAATGAAATGAGCGATCGAATCGCTTAAGTATGATGTTCATTAGGACATGCATATCAAACAATTACTAAAGGCTATTGATGAACAATTTGAGTTTTTAGATAAAGCTCTTACCAACACTTTTATGATGAAGTTATCATCAATGAAGCTCACCAATGTTAGAGGTGTGCATGAGCACTTCATGTAGATGAAGGATATAACAGCTCAACTTAAGGCTTTTGAGATTGAGATGTTTGAATCTTTCTTTATGCACTTCACACTGAATTTGCTTCCACAATAATATGGACCCTTCAAAATCTCTTATAACACACATAAGGAAAAATGGTCTTTTAGTGAACTTATGACCATGTGTGTACAAGAGAAATGATGGTTGTTGATAGAAATGGGTGAAAGGGCACATATGGTTACAAAAGGAAAGAAGAAGAAAAACCAAGCTAAGCATAAAGGAAAGGATAAAATATCTATTCAGCCCAAATTCAAGGAGTCCAAATGTTTTTTAAAAAGAAAGGACTTGTGAAGAAGGATTGTTTTAAATTTAAGACTTGGATTGAAATGAAAGATAATCCAATTTTACTTGTATGTTATGAATCTGATATGGTTAATGTATGTCCATGTTTCAAATATCTTGCAAGGCTTTCTAAACGAAAGGAGGTCGATGGCTAATGAACAGTGCATCTATTTAGGAAACAAGATACGTTCATATGTGGAAACAATCAGAACATGCAGATTAGTTTTAGATAGTGGTTTTATGTTAGATTTGGGATGAACATTTTATATTCCAAGTTTCTCTAGAAACTTGATTTTAGTTTGAAGACTTGTACCTTTTGGATTTTCCTTTTTATTTTATGAAACATCATTTAGTTTATTTTAAAAATCTGTAATTATGGGAAATGTTACATCGTCTAATGGTTTGTTATGAATTCACTTACAAAACAATGTTTTATTTAATTTGATGCATATTCAAAATAATGTTGGTATTAAAAAAAGTGTTATGAATATCTATAAAAAGAATTAAAAGGTTAGTGAATGATAGGGTACCACATACTCTAGATTTTACTAACTTTGATATTTGTGTGGATTGCATAAAAGGAAAGAAAACTAACAAGTCAAAGAAAGATGTTAAGAGGAGTTCAGACATATTAGAAATCATACATAAAAATATTTGTTGTTCAGATATGGATGTTTATGATCAAAAATACTTCCATCTCTTTTATTGATGATTATTCACGATACATATATCTCTACATGCTTCATAATAAGAACAAAGCATTAGATACCTTTAAGGTGTTCAAGGGAAAAGTAGAGAAACAATCTGGAAAACAAATTAAAATCATGAGATCAGATAGAAGTAGAGAATATTATAGTAGATACACTCAAAATGGACAAGCACCTGGTCTATTTATAAGGTTTCTTAAAGAGAATGGGATTATTGTCTAATACAATATGTCTGGTTCTTCAAACTAAAATAGTGTGGCGGAAAGAAGAAATCAAAATTTATTAGACATGGTGCAGAGTATGCTTAGCAGCTCCAAACTTCCTAAATCATTATGGGTTGAAGCTCTTAAAACGGTAGTGTATATATTAAACCGAGTTCCAACCAAGGTTATTTCTAAAACACCATTTGAGTTATTTAAATATTGAAAACCGAGTTTACAACACATATGTGTTTGGGGATACCTGTCTAAAATAAGAGTTTATAATCCATATGAGAAGAAATTAGACCCAAGGACTATTAATGGATATTTCATTGGATACACTAAAAAGTCTAAAGGTTACAAATTTTACTGTCCATCACATAATACTAGAATTATGGAATCTCAAAATGCAAATTTTTTTAAGAATATCTTGATCAGTAGGATTAATCAATCCCCAGACTTAGTTTCTGAGAAAGATCATTCAAATGTTTAACCATTCATTTCAACTACTAGATTGGTTGTTATTCACAGCACCCTTCAAGTTCAAATAGATGTTGAACAACTAATTAATAGAGTTCTATAAATTGTTGATAATAATCTAGTAGATCAAATTGTTCAATAATTTCTAGATATTGTTGAACCACCAGTTGTACAGTCTACTTCATAGGAGGATGTTGATATAACATTAAGAAGATCAATTAAAGTAAGAAAATCAGTTATTTCTAGTGATTATATTGTGTATTTACAAAAAGTTGACCATAATTTGGGAGTTGAAGACGATCCTATCACATTTTCATAAGCAATGGATTGTAGTAAATATGTTTTATGGTACGATGTCATGAAAGATGAGATAGAATCAATGAAGAGTAATGGAGTTTGGGATCTTGTCAAGTTACCTAATAGGGCAAAGGCCATTGGGTGTAAATAGGTCTTCAAAACAAAGAAAGACTTATTAGGTAACATTAAGAGATATAAAGCAAGATTCATTGCTAAGGGTTTCACTCAAAAGGAAGGAATCGATTACACGGAGACTTTTTCTTCTATATCTAAGAAAGATTCTTTCCATACAATTATGATATTGGTGGCCTATTTTGACTTAGAATTACATCAAATAGATATGAAAATGGTATTCCTTAACGAGGATCTGGAGGAAAAGGTATATAAGAAACAACCTGAAAGACTCTCCTCTAGTAATGGTGAGCATTTGGTGTGTAAGCTTAAGAAGTCCATCTATGAATTTAAACAAGCCTTATGTCAATGGTATTTGAAATTCCATGGGGTCATCTCTTCTTTCGGTTTCATATAGAACATCATGGATCAATGCATATACCAAAAAGTTAGTAGGAGTAAAATTTGTTTCTTTGTTTTATATGTAGATGATATATTACTTGCAACCAATGATAAAGGGTTACTTTATGAGGTGAAACAATTACACCCTAAAAATTTTGATATGAAGGATACGGGGTTAAGACTTTTTATGTCATTGGCATTAAGATTCACAAAAATAAACCTCAAGGTATTCTAGGTTTATTTCAAGAAACTTATATCAACAAAGTTTTAGAGAGATTTCGAATGAAAGATTATTCACCAAGTATAGCACCAATTGTGAAGGGTGATAAGTTCAATTTGAACCAATGCCCTAAAAATGAACTTGAAAAAAAACAAATACAGAACATTCCTTATGTTTCAATTGTTGGAAGCCTTATGTATGCTCAAGTATGCACAAGGCCTGAATTGCATTTCTTGGTGGGATGTTAAGGAGATATCAAAGTAACCCAGGTATAGGCCACTAGAGAGCTACAAAGAAAGTGATGCGATACCTTCAAGGAATCAAAAAGTACATGTTTATATATAAACAAATTGATAATTTAGATGTAGTTGGTTACTCCGATTTAGATTTTACTGGATGTGTTGATTCAAGAAAATCAATATATGGATACATTTTCATTTTGTTTGTTGGCGAAGCTATATCTTGAAAGAGTGTCAAGTAGTCATTGATTGTTATATCTACCATAGAGGTTGAGTTCATTTCTTGTTTTGAGGTTACATCACATGTTATATGTTTAAAGAGTTTCATATCTGGGCTTAGGGTTGTTAATTCTATTTTCAAGCCAATAAAGATTTATTGTGATAAGTTAATTGTTGTTTTCTTAACTAAAAATAATAAAAGTAGTACTCAAAGTAAGCATGCGACTACTACTTCTATTAGTAGTATTCAACCACAAGACTAGCAATCAAGGAATCATCTCATGTCTACCCTACGATAAAGAATGCAAGTAGATTTTCAGCCTGAGGTAGTGAGAAGACCTTTGCTTGGCAAAGAATCTATTAGAATCTCTAACAAGGGTTTTCCTATTCTCTTTTGTGATAATAAGGGAAACTATCTTCTCTTTCCCAGTCAGGATGTTTTTTATATTGTAATATTCTCTTAATTCAATTATAGTACAAACAAATCTTTATAATCATGTTTGAACTAGAAATCCCCTAATTGTCCTAATTTAATTATAACTTGTCTTCGAAAGTCATATAAATATTTAAAAAAAAAAACAGATAGCTCCAATGAAATTGTAAAATAATATTTAATTTACAATAAACTTAACCCTAGAGGTGTCAAAGGGATTGAGTAGTGCCCCTTTTATTTTAGCCCGTCCTAGGCAAACAGAGTCGACTATTGTAACGGGTCGTGCCAAGCCTGCGAACTTGGCCTTTGACACCCAAAATATTAAAATAATTTTAAAAATAATAAATTAATTAATTAATAATAATTATAATATAAGAAATAGTAAATTTTTATAAGAACTGAAAATTTTAGACTTAAAAAATGAGTTAAGTTCTTTGGATCAATCTCACATATGTGAGACACCTAAAATTTAAGTTTGATTGAAACATGATATTGAACATTTATTTATAGTGAGTAAATGAAGTGACTGTTTATATTCTTTTAAATATGAGACACTTTTACACTGCAAAAGTGTAAGTGCATAAATGTCTCACATTTAAAAGCATTCAATCACCAACTATAAATAAAGACTAGGCAAAAGATAAGTTTCAACCAAACTCAAATTTGGATCTCACATTAGTAAGATTGATCATGAGAAACTCAACTCATCTATTATAAATAAATTTGTCTTCTTTCTAATCACAATTCAATTTCTTAATATATTTTCTTTTAGGAAAATTAAATTAATTAGCCTAAACATTAGGGAACTGAGCAAAATTACCTCAAAAGTTAAACATTAAGCAAAAATGTCTCATTTATCTAAAATAACTAAAATGCCCTTGTATATAAACCAAAATATTTCATATTTCCACCCATTTTTCCCCCAAATTCACTATTAAAATTTAAAGGAAAACCTAAGGCTCTAACGGGTTCAGTGGTGGTTTGACTTCTTCAAAAATTTTTGCATAGGCCTTCGCCTTATAGGTAAATGGTTGTTCATCATGTTTAAAATTGTCTACGTGGCCTTTATCCATTTCTATTGACGTGAATAGCTATGCACGAATGCGTACGCTAAAATTATATATTTCTTTTTCATTTCAACTCATTATTGTCCACAATCAACCTAGGTCAACATTTACCAAATGACATAATTATTTACCCATAATCATACCTATGGGTATTATAAATAATTTAATAAATTTATTTACAAAGATATTGCCTTCTATAACATTTAATAAGTTGGTACATAATATTCAAATGTGTCAACTTAGATACCATAAATGATGTTTTAAAAGGAGGAATAAATTCACCAATATACTTCTTAGTCCTCGAGCATGGTTTTGACCCAATGAGATTTTTTGACAAGGTTTTGAACGAGACAAACTTTTGTCAAATAAACATACGAATAGGAATATTATAAACATATTAGATGTCCATAAACCCTCAACTTTTAGCATCACATAACATTCATCTATTTACATCTCATATCCTCTAACTTTTTAGCATTTTATAATGTCTTAGATTATAATAATTTTATCGTTAAATATTTTATAAATGATATAACAAAATTTTTATATGTTTTCTCCCTTGTGGTTCCCCATATATATATATATATATATATATATATATATATATATATATATATATATATATTTTAAATATAAACTATTTTTTAATTTTGATGACGTTAAAAAAAAAGGCCAACAAATATTCTGCACACGTGTCCATACAAATCAAAAAGCACGACAATATTCTGGACTCTTCTCTTCTCGTCTCAGTTTCAAGTTTTAACTCATCTCTTCGCTCACTCCCATGAAAATCTCGCCTTTCAAATTCAACAAAGAAGCAATTTCTCGTTTTAATAACTAAAAGCATTTCATTATTTTTAATTCTAAAACCCTAGATCTTCAAAACCCTCCCTCGCTCCCAACACTACATCGTAATGTCCGGTTTCAGAGGGAATTCCAACGCCCGCGGTGTCCGAGGCGAGAACCGCTTCTACAATCCTCCGCATATTCGGAAACAACAGGAAGAAGAACGGAGACTAGAGCGAGAACGTCAGCATAACAAATTGAGTGAGGCACCGGTTATGGTGGGGTCGGATGAATGTGAATCGTCGCCTTATTGTGCAAGTGAATTGACGAATTTGGATCGGTTTTTGGAGTACACTACTCCTGTGGTGCCAGCGCAGCATCTGCCTAAGGTGATTGAAATTGTTTGACATTTTTAAACTTTACTGTTTGGAATTTTATTTTTGGTTGGATTCTGATTTTTCGGTACTACTATTGAACTGTCATACTTGTTAAGTTTAGTTTTTGGAGTTGAAATTGTATTGATTTTTGCTGAATCTTTTAGCAAGTAATGGTGCTTGGTTATATGAAATTTATAAGATAAATGTAGATATTTTTGGAACTTAGGTAAACTTTAATCTTTCAACTACTATTGTTAGGGCCCGTAGAGCGAATTGGTGTTAATTTATAGTGCAATGATAGAGAAATAGGAGGAAATGGAAATGAAAACGAAGTGGAAAGATAAAGTGTTTTTTCTGTTTGCCTGAGTAGAATTAAGGAGAGGAAAGAAAGAAGATTGACCCACAAACTCTTTTTTTTTTTGGGAAAATGGATAGAAGACGTATAAAGAGAAAAATGCTCACTGAAGAAGAAAATATATTTATCTTTCTTACTTTGTTTCCTTCTCTTACATTAGAATTAAGGATTATGGAAAAATCAATGCAGTCTTAAAACAATACTCAAAAAGGATGAAAGTATGAGAAGTCAGTTTTCCTTCTTTCTCTTTGTCATTCCATTCCCTATCACCAAGCATGGTGTAAATGTGTATGATTTCCATTTTAATTGAAGGGTATGTAAGAATCAGGAAATAGAAACCAACTTTCCTTTTTTATTCAAGTGAGACCCCAGAAGAGCATCCAGATTAGGATATTTTCTTCTTTGGATTACTTTTTGTGTGGTCTTGTTATTATTATTATTTTTTTCTTAATGTTCTTATTTTATTGACATCTGCACTTTTGTTATAGACAAGTTTAAGGAGATGGGGAAACCATGAAACTGAATGTTATCCATACTTCGTGCTTGGTGATTTATGGGAATCATTTAAGGAATGGAGTGCATATGGAGCAGGTGTTCCTCTTTTGTTGGATGGGAATGAATCCGTCAAGCAGTACTATGTTCCTTACCTGTCTGCGATTCAACTCTATACAGATCCATCAAGACCCTTGACAACGCAGAGGTGAGCCATTGTCCCAGTCAGTTATCTTACTTTTCGTCTCTACTTACCTAGATTGTTCATAATTGGTCTTGTTTTGAAATGGTTTGAATGAAATTGGTAAATTCTAAATTAGTGGTACATTGTTTTAGATATTTATTGTTTCTTAGAATTACCTCTGTACTTGATTATGCCACTTCCTCTTCCATCCTAATTATGCAATCTGTTTTTTCACTTCTCTATGATGATTTATGCTTTAGTTATTTTAAATGCTTGTTGACCATGAACTCTAATCAAATTCACATGATAGGAAAGTCATGTAAAACTTTTGAACAAAGGAAAAGGTTTTTGTTTAAATTCTGTGTGTTCCTTCTATGTTTTCATATAATTAGTATAATGTTTTGGTATTGAATTTAACCCATCTCTTTGCTTGGTTTTATTGGATATAATCTGAGCTTGTTGTCTAGGGCTTAATGATGTAAATTGTGATGTTTGGAATCATATTTCATAAATGTAGTGACATATATATTCTTCTGTTCCAATGCATGTTTTACTAATAATCTGTCGTGAAACTTATCACTGTTTTTTACCAAATTTGATATCTTTTGCTTATGTAATTATTAATGGTGGATGCTTATATAGTGGAGATTTTTCTGTCAAGTGATGCATCATCTTAATAAAATCTTTTATTCCCATCTTTGGACAGGAGGCCTGGTGAGGAGAGTGATGCCGATACTTCCAGGGAGACAAGCAGTGATGGTAGCAGTGACTACGTGGTAGAGAGGCAAATTGATGATTTTGTTCAGGGGACTTGGAGCCAGCAGAATACAGCAGATGAAAACATCCAGAAGTTAAATAGGCTCTCACTGAGAGACAAAACCTTGAACGGTTCTTCAAGTGATGAAAGTGACATTCGTAACACTCCCAGCAAGCTTATATTTGAATATTTGGAGCATGATACCCCATTTAGTCGTGAACCTTTGGCTGACAAGGCAAGTGCATTATTGTTGACATATTATCATGTTAAGCTTCTGGGTTTTTTAAATATTTTATTTAATTATTACATGATCTAGAACTAACTCACATCCTGCAGATCTCAGTTCTTGCATCTAGATTCCCAGAACTTAGGACATACAGGAGCTGTGATCTCTTATCAACAAGTTGGATATCTGTGGCATGGTATGGTTTGTCATCCTATATCAGCTTTATGAAGTGACTGTTATTTTAATCTCAGTTTGAAAATTTAATCTAAAAGACTTGTTTTGTCATTCCTGATATAGGTATCCAATATATAGAATACCTATGGGTCCAACATTACAAAATCTTGATGCCTGCTTTCTGACCTTCCATTCCTTGTCAACACCATTTCAAAGTAAGTTTTCTCCTTTGCCATACATGAGGGAAAAGTGTCCATCTTGTGTGTGTAATGCAGCTTCAATATTGGTAACGAGGCTGCTACCATTTTTTTTGAGGCAGGTACCAGCTCTGATGGGTTGTGCTTCCCTAAATCTACTACCAAGGAGGTGCTCAGGGCTGACATGTCCTTCAAGCTGCCATTGCCTACTTTTGGGCTTGCTTCATACAAGTTCAAAGTTCCATTCTGGGACCATAATGGAGTTTATGAGTCTCAGAAAGCGAATTCTCGGTTGCGAGCTGCTGACAGGTGGCTAAAGCTTTTACAAGTCAAGCATCCTGATTACATCTTCTTTATATCCCACAACTCCTACTACAGGTGAGGAAGTGTTACCTTTAACAACTCAAAAATTTTTATTGCTAAAAGGGAGTTGACATGTCGAGAACTACTAAGCCCCCAAAGTGCCTCCCAGGAGCTCTGTTGGTATTTATACTTTTTGGAGCATAAACATTCTTAGTGTTTGCCATATTCACTATGGTACTTTGTGTTAAGAAAATTGCCTCAGCGTGGTATGTTTTTGGTGTTTGTGGGGTAAGGAGGATGATCTGTTTTATGTGAGAAACTCGTCCTAGATAGATGCTGTGGACATGGATATATTTTTCAAAGAGAACTTTCTGATAATAATCCATGCTAGATTCTTATCATGTGAATCGTCTAGACTGGGCTTTTGCGGGCAGAAAATAACTTTATAATAAGGATGTAAGATTGTGTAATTTTTTGTATATAGACAGGCCTTGCACCCGAGTTTGTGTAGAATACTTTGTACTAACTTTTTACCAAGAATTTGATCTTTTATAAAGCTCTCTGATGACCTTAATATGAGTATTAGATTGATTTAATGGTTATTACTTGTCAATTATAGGGAAGAACCTTTTCATTTTCCATGTTTGGATTCAAAGGGCTTAAGTTTTTCGCCATTTAGATCTTACAAAATGACAGGCGCATGGTTGCATTGGCTAACAATTTTCTTGTTCCAAGGACAGCTTTACAATTGCAATGTGCTAATCGATCCTTGGGCAGTTACAGAAAAATCCATACTGGTCAATGTCTCTCTTTTTAGGGCCTCTCTCTGCACTTGGCTATTGTATGAACGGTCACTTGAGTTGAGGCCCTAAAATGTTCTCGTCTCAAGCACTGAAAAAGGCAGATTTGCATTTCCCTATCGTTATTAGACATGAAAAAATCTAATTAAATCTCGTTATAACTATTTTGACATCCGTATAAAAATGGCGCATCATGAAAAGTAAAAGCAAAGCAACAAAGCAACAAATCAAGTAGAATGGTACTTCCATCTTTCCATTATGCACATCTTAGAAATAATGCGCATACAGAATTTCTCTGATCTAAATATTACCACTTATAACATAGACTCAAATTCTTCTCCATCTCCTTAATGCATAACAGTCATAACTGCTGGTTCTAATATTAATCGCATTTCATTCACTGAATACCCCTATGATTTATAAGTAGTCATCAAAAATAGTTGACAGCACAAGTCCTCGGACGAACTCAGACTTGTGGGCCTTCTCCTCTTGTTCTTTGTCCGAAAGCTGAGTTTGTTGGATGTTTCTGTCCATGAATGGCGTTAGAATGGAAAGGGGATCTAATATATATTGATTAGTTAAGTATAGCATAATTCCCTATCATATAGTGTACTGCAAATGGATATACCTTGCTTGAAAATTGTCATTTGAGCTCTCCTCTACTAACGTTGGTACAACCATACAAACCGATTGTGTATTAACAGATTCATCAGCCTTACTAGGTGAATTGAATATAAATGATGACAACAATGGATCAGGCTCTGCATTGCAGGGGGCAACAAAGCACGAAGATCCCCCCAGAAGAGATTGCAAAGTTCCATCTCTCAATTCTCTTCTCAATAAAGAAAATGTCGAATTAGATGTACCCCTACGCAATCTCCTTCTGTGCTGCACGTAATCCAAAGTCAAGGAGCACTAGAGATTCTTTCCACTAACAAAGCAAATGGTAATACACAATAAGAAAAATATATCTAATAAATAGAACAGTAGCAAGTACAACATATTCAGAAAAGTAAATCCTTGTAGAACAATAACTACTAAGATAAACAATATGTGGAAGATAGTTAGAACAATCCGAATTCCAAAATTAGACTAAAGATACAATCCTATATAATATTGGAATTGAGAAACCACCTGCAGATAATAGTATATTTTGAAGTAGATAGAGGATGTTGGACACCATATATTTAGATACAAGGATGATGCCTGTGCATTATGTTGAATGCATCTTTCAAATTATGACTATCTCACACATAATTTTTGCCAAATGCAGGTGCTTTCTAATGTAATCATCCATTCTGAAATTCAGACCCAATTGCATGTAGATGTGATGTCATCAAGCATCCAAGACACTAACTTCTCAAAGTAATTGCCAAATAAATCATGGAAAACAACTACCTGCACTTGGGATATCACAGGAAATCAAAATGAATTTATAACATAGACAAATTCCAGGATAAAAGGTTGAATATTAAAGTTATTATGGACTTAAGCAATTTAGTCCGATTAATTTTGTTATGATAAAATTGGGAGAAAAAGGCCTACCTTCCCCCATAGTCTGGTTACTTTATGCCACATAAAAATAGTTCAAAAAGGTAAAGATCATGCACTATTCAACTATCCAATGCAGATTAGCTAAAACTAGAGACAAAATTGAAAACATTAATAATGGCAAAAGCTAACAACATAAAAAGGATATTCTAAAGAAACTCCCATGTTGCAAAGTAATATGGCTAACAATATCCATTCCCACCCACTTTGCACAAACAGGGCACACCTGAAAATATACAATAAAAGAAAATCCAAAAATTAGAGCTGTAAGCATATCTACCAGAATCTCTTAGGAACTTCTGACCAACTAGAAATGGAACCTTAAAAAATAAAGTTTTTAAGTTAAAAAAATCTTAAAAAAAGGTTTACCCAACTAATTTAATATTAATCAAGATACCTGATTTCATATCAAAAGCAAGATGACAGATTCTCTAGATGATGTACTTGTCACTCATATCAAAAGCAAGTTTCACAAGTTGAATTTATGCACAAGTTCCATAAATTCAGTTATAAGTAGCCCAACACAACTAAAAAACCCCCCACTTAACATATTCTCAAAGGCAATTAAGGCACTCAACATGACACAACCAAACCAAATATCACAGCATTCCCATCAGAATCAATATTCAAGCTGACAAAACGAACCCATTTTCCTGCTTCCGCTTATCAAAGATTTGATATCACTCACCACAGTAGCAAAAAAGTAATCATTGACCAGAAAAGCAGTTTCAACGAGTCAAGCTAAAAATAAATTACAATACACAGCCAACAACACAACAGTATCTTAAAAAATTATACATTCATGAAACTTAAGAACGTCTTAATAAACCTAGCCAACGTGCAACGCATGACATTTGCTTCAACATAAACCACTTAACATTACTATAAAAAGAGAAAAATGTGATTTAAAAAAATAATAGATAAAAAATCTGAATGATACCCCGTTTTTCGCTTCAAAAGGATGATCTTCATCGATGTGGCAACACAGTCCAACAATGTCGAAATCTTCAGCACAGAACGGACATAAATACAACCCTCCGAATTCATCATCACCGTCAGTTTCATCCAATCCTCCTCCCATAAAGAGATCTGCACCGAACACAAAATCTCCATTAAATGAAAAAGAACCACGAAAACGTCGTCGTTTCCCAAAAAAAAAAAGGATTGCATCTCACCAGATCGAGTCTGGTAGCGACGTGAAGAAGAAGAAGAAGTTGAGAGACGAGTGTTCCACGAATTCGGCTCCATCTCTAAACAAAAAAGATTAAAAACTTCCGTCGATTTCGAGTGAATTAGGGTGTCAATTACGTAAATTAATTAAAATTGACGTCTTTGATTAGAAAGTGTGAGAAATATTAAACCCTAGATCAGAGAAATGGTCGATGGAGCAGCAGAAGAACTCAAACTCGCCATCGAACTCTGTGTCATGGAGGGGGGCTTTGGATGCTTATGAACACATTTCTTTGCCAAAATGCCCCTAGACTCTTGTTTATTTCCGTAAATACCTTTCTCCACTTGCGTGACACGAATGGTCGTTATTTCACCCGGGAAAATTTATGGGCCCACGTGCCGGGTACTGTTGGATGAGTTTTTCAGCACGTGTTCTGCTTAATAATGTTAGCTTGATTTTATAAAATAATATTTCATTGTTTGTTAATTTACACCCTCCACAGGCCAAATGGCATTCCCCTTCAAGTTTTAGTCTAATATTAAAAAAATATCCATAACAATGAAAAAATTTAAATATCTATTTACAAACTAATTTATATTAAAGTTTTCTATTAGAAAAAAATAAAAAATCACCATTTTACCACTAAACCATAAAATCCTAAAAATTTTATATCATTTCCTCTTTTGAGTTAAAAAACTAACAATTTTTCTAAGATTAAGTTTTGAAAAATAACATTTTTCCCCTTTCAAAATTCCCAGTGAATGATGGCCGTCTCTCCCTCTAGCACCTTTTATCCATTCTATATCTTCTCCCTCTAATAGCATCTTCTGGATTCAAATAGTCTAAACAAAACCCTTTGTTTAGATGACAAAAATACATCCAAACCAAGGGTTCGTCGTCTCCGACATCTACCCTTGGTCTAGACTCATTGTTGTCATCCAGAGAATGACAATTCATTTGGACAATGTCTTTGTCGTCCAAATGAAACCTAGTCGAAGAGAGAGAGTTTCAGATGGAGAGAAGGCGTTGGAGGGAAAGAGCAGTTGTCATTCACTAGAAAATTTGAAAGGGGGAAAATACACTTTTCAAAACTTAATCTTGAGGGGAAAATGATATAAACTTTCAGGATTTTAGAATTTAGTCATAAAATAACGATTTTACCCTTCTCTTTAACCAAAAATTTTAACAAAAGTTAACTCATGAATAGATCTTTAAAGTTTTCAATTGTGACAAATATATTTTTGATAGGAAAATTATATTAAATGTCTAAAACTAAAGGGTGTTAAGAAAATTGTCCAAAATTCTAAGGATTAAGCAAAAATGCCCTTAATTTGGAAAATGACTAAACTGCCTTTATATAAAAACCCCACTTTTCCCATAGATTAATTGTTCAAATTCATAAACAAATTCGGATCTCTTAGGGGCGCAACGGGTTTTTGTCTTTTCCATCTACTTTTCGTATTTTCTAACAATCGAAAATGACAAAAAAGAATAATACATCATTCCACTTCTTGTTTAAATCAATTTATTGTTAAGAGTATTGAGATTTGAGAGAGATTTTATGGTTTGAATGTTTAGGGTTCTGATTTTGAACAATGCATAAAATGTTTTGATTCTCGGTTGTTTTGCTTGAATTTTTTGAGGGGTTTTGTGTTATTGGATGCGTATATTTGATTTGTGTTGAAATTAGAGGCTGAAATAACGATTTTTGATCAAAAAATGGGTTAGATTTGTCAATGCTACAGTAATCTCCTATAGGTGCTCGTGAGGTGAGAGAAAATTTAGCGTTTTCAAAATTTTATGGGGAGGGGGAAGAGGGGGAGATCCATGGGGTCCGTGGGAAATTTTACACTAAATCGTGGGACAGTCCGTAAAAATCGTGGATTGGGTGGAAATTGACTTTTTTTAAACTATAAGGTCTCTAGGAGACAAACTTTGAACGGCCATAAGTTTTGATCTGGAAGGAGTTAGGGGCCTGTAATATTTCAACGTGAAGCTCATTTTGAGCTCTATAACGATAACTAGCTTTGTTGGTTGTGCCTAATTTGGAGGCCCTAATAAAACTATTTCAGTGTGTATTTTGTCGTTTTTTTTTGTTTTACCAAAATTAGGATTTTCAGTTTTTATAATTTTGAACTTGTTTGTGATCAGGCTAGACTTTTTTGATATGTAGTTTTCAAATTTGACATTTGCCTCTTTAGTTTTGTGCTTTTCTAAACACATTTTACAATGTAATTATGAAATTTCAAATCGATTTTTTAATTTTCTTATTTCTAAGAATGTGTAATTTTCGAAATTCAAATATGTTTTTTCATATTTTTGAGTTATTTTTTTATTGTTGATATTATAGGGTATTTCAATATATCTATTTATTTTTAGCATGTTGTTTAAATTCTTTATATATTGTGTACTATCAAAATGTCCCTCATATTTTTTTAATATTTTTTAACCCCTAAATTATTATCAAATATCCAAATGCTCCCTTTACATGACATACAAACTAGATTTAACAAATAAAATTAAATTTTGAGTTAAGATTCATATAAATATTTTTTTTTCATGAATTGATTTTTTTGACTCGAATTAAAAAATATGAACTTCTTCTTTCTGAATAAACCCGTAGTAATTGATATTAAGTAAAAATGAGAGTGAAAGTGAGTATTTAAGTGATATGAGAAGTATATGTAATGAGAGTGTGAGTGAGAGAGTTTATATAGATTTGGTGAAAAGTAATTTCGGTATTTTAAAAAAAAATTATGACATTTTTACTTAGAAATAGGAAATTTTGATATTTTTACTTAATAAAAAGATAAAATAATTATTTAATTTAATTTCCCTTTATGTTATTACATTAAAACTTAAGTGAAAAATAGCCTTTTGGCCTAATAAATAAATTAAAATTCAGCTCATTAAGTGTCTTTTGTAACCCGGTTGGTTAGAACAGCCGTTTTAGTAACAAGAAGTTCTTGTGTTCAACACTCTTTTTCCCAAAAGAAATCATTTTGAAAATGTTCTTTTTTTTTTTTTTTTTTTTTTTTTTAAGGGTTAAAAGACTCATTCTCACCCAAGTTGTGCCTACCGACAAAATTTTATCTGTTACCTTTACAAAATCCAAAATCATGTTTTGTTTGTGTACCCAGCCTATCTACAGTTTGCCAGATCTATGACCATCACTCTAGTAACAGGGTCTTCTTCCATAAAAAGTGGCAGAAAATCTTCTATCACCTCAAAACGTAACCGTGAAATATTTGGTAAAGTTTGTGTGGTAGCAATCCGGTGCACCGATTGTTTTGGAACCCATGCTTGTTGTCCAGAGTTTTGCAATATCGTCAACAACCACCAGATCAGAGTCTAAATAAATCACTCTACCAACACATGGCTCTAGCAGATCAGCTAAATAATTTTTAGCACAATTTAACGGTTGTTCAAGCGCTCGTCTAACAAAAGAGGAGATCATGTTTCGTACAATTTCTGGATCGAAATAAACAACCCTGAACTTCACTAAGTCTTCCAAATTGGTTTCTGACACCAAGCAAGAAGTGAAAGCAAAAACTTCCTAGACACATCGAATGTTGCAAAATGAAATGAACCGCTGCGATTGAGCCACGGAGGTACAACCAGCGAGGGATCACAAACTTTGCGCTCAAAGCTTTTTGCAATGATAAAGGATTCAGTGAATAAATGGAGTACAGACGAGAGGATTTAATGGCTTCTGCTGGAGGAGACGATGGAAAAATAAAGAGATAGAAAGATCAATAAGGGTCATTAATTACTGGCCCCACATATTAAAAATATATATAACAATAATTATAATATATATTTAAATTAAATTAAACTTAAATTTTTTAAAATTAACTAAAGTGATTTTATCTTTGGTAAGAATAAACATGTTGAAAACCAGATCAAATTGATCAATTCAATCGATTGAATTAGAAACTAGCCCTAAGTCTGATTCGATTAATATAAAAAATTGATTTTATTATTGACTCAATCAAATCTGATTAAAAATCAGATTTGATCGGATGAATCAATCAAAATTGGATTTGATTTTTGAATTTTTTTAAATTTTAATTATTTTTAAATAATTTATATATTTTTTATTAGATTGGATAAATTTTTAAAGGTTTATAAGAAAAAATAAGTTTAAAAATAAAATAAAAAGAAAAAAAATATCGTATATACATTGAAATGTCTTTTATAGACAATAATTTATAAAATTATGTTTTTTTGTTATCATATAATTGAGACTTTTTTTATTTTAATTGTTTTATTGAAATCAAATGAATAATTGTTACTCTTTCAAAAAGATATGTTCTAATCTTTTAGGTATGGTTATCTTGATTAAATTTTTTTTTTTTACAAATTTTTAAGTAAAATCTATCCATTATAATTTAATAATAAATTGAACCGATCAATTTATCAGTTGAATTGGTTGAACTGATCGAACCATAAACTAGTGAGACAATCAATTAGATCATTAATCCGGTTTTAAAAGCATTGTGTAAGTGATTGTTGATTTACAATTTGAAAGACTATCATACAACAGAATTATACATTACCATATTTCAAAATTCATACAATCATTTTATTATTTAATTGGTTGGAGCCAGTAGTATATGATATATAGCCGTTCACACCGGCGACTGATCAAAGTAACAAACTTATTATTTTGTTTATTTCATATTTATGTTTATCCTTATCATTTTGTACATAGAGATTCCATAGATATAATGTAATTTTTGTAGAATTATTTTTTTTTTTTACGATTTTTTTATTTTTATTTACTTCTGAAATGTTAATTTAATTATAAAAAATAAAAGTGTGATATAAAATATCTATTTATTATTTAATCTCTTTATACCATTAAAATAATAAAATATGCTATTTATAATTTGCTTGAGAATAAGCTATTGATGTTGGTAGATGGGGCTAAAATGTGGGTAGGTTCAGTATTTTAACTTAGAAGGAAGTCTCTAATATTCCCGCCCAGCCCAGCCCAGCCCATGTTAGCATCATATGTACTAGTGGTTGTGGCTACAGAGAAAGACAAGAAGCACTTTTAGGCATCTTTTTTAAAGGTAAAAATTGATGGGTCACGGATTTGTTGAGTGATGACAAAAGGCAGCCAGCTTGCAGTGAGCGTTGTGCTGAGGGTACTGAGAAGAAAAGCACTCATAGTTTGTTGATATGAGAGGAAGTAGTAGTAGTAGTAGTAGTAGTAGTAAAATAGCCTTTTTTAGGTTCACAAAAAACGAGGAAGCGGCCACCACCACCTAATGATGGATGTTGACTTTGCAATCCAAACCCAATAATATGGCCACTAGCTATGTGCTGTCATAGCAGCATTACCAGATAACAGTACCAGTACCAGGACCCACTCCATTTCTTTCTTCTGAACAATTACCTGGGCTAGCAAATGTGAGCATTTCACGAAAGAGAAAATATGGATTAATTCAGATGTAGTAAAAAACGAAAGCCTAATTAATCTTGAGTTGGGGAGGGGAGTATAGACATGTCATGTGAAAGAAATGAAATTTAGTACACCAAAATGGAATGGCTTGGAACATGAACAGAGCATTGATCCCCAGTTCTCACATGCTTCCTCCAAGCCAACCTGACCCATATATTTATTCCTTTTTTATCTTTTAATGTATGCTAAGCTCTATAATGCTATCTTATACGTAGGGCGCAGCATTTTGCTTGGTTTCTTTGGTGATCCACACATTCAAGCTGGCAGATTTTATGTTCATTGAAGAAATTTTAGACAATCATTGGCCCTTCTTATATGAAATTACTATTGAAAAGGATTTTATTGTAATTTACTCCCTTTACTTCATTGAACTTAAGGTAGGTTTGGAAGCATCTAACAATTAAGGCACCAGAATGAATGATGAGTGAAGACAATCAAATTGGCCAGGCAAGCTGCTTCACATCCAATTCTCATCTCTCTTCAATAATTCTTCTAGTCATTCAAAATTTCGTACACCAATTGAAGAGTTGGATGTTAGGGACGATAACTTGTTTCCCATAAATGGATTGAAAGAGCTCAATAATTTCACATCCTCCATTTCCTTGGTTAGTTTTTGGGTTTTTCTTCTGTGTGTTTACTCATTCCATACCCTTTTAACTACTTTTTTTTCTTTTTTAAATTATTATTATGAATATGAATCTTATTGTTTCGGAACTTTTAATAATTGGGTCTTGCTCATCAATATTTATACTTGTGACTTTATATTTTTTTTAATATCCATTTATGTTATGTGATTTTTTTATTAAAAATTACTATATATTATTTGAATATTTAATTAAATATTCAAAATTAAGTACACATCAAACATCACAAAATAATTAAAATAATAAATAAATTGGGTGTTTAGAACTGAATTAAACGTAGCTATACCCACTCTCATTTCCATGATACAAAAACCAACTCTAATTTTGTATTAGGGTGATAGGGATGTGATGTGTACAAAACACACATGTACACCGCGCTTGGACTCTATTGCATATCAACTTCTCTTTTCTTTTTGCGTGGCCTGGTTACCTTCCCCTTTGTGGGCTCCAAATTCCCACAACAACACACCATCACATAACCTTCCAATCTCATCTCATCTCATCTCATCTCATCTCATCTAGCATATCACGTTAGTTTCTCTTCACTGTAGATGATGTGAGCCTTTTTAAAGTGGGTTTTTTGGGTCCCTCATCAACAAGTTTAACAAATCAATTATTGTTTTCTAAAACAAATTTATATCATGATCATTTATATTTCTCTTTAGAGTATGTATCATTTGAAAAAGACGTTGACAACATATTTGAGAAATATTTTGGTTGTAAGATTATCCATTTTCTCTTGTGTGTGTATATATATTTTTAAGAACTAAGTTATGCTAAAATAATTTAATAAACAAAAATAGAAATAAATTTTAGGTAACCAATAAAATAGATTTTTTTTTAGGGGTGTATATGAAATCAATCAATATAGTTAATTGAAAAAACATCTCAAATAATGACAAGTTCACTGTCATCTCAAGGGGTAGAGACATGTTGTGCCATACAGACCAATCTTATGGATCTTCTCATCATGAAATTAAACACATAGACTTAGGCAGGTGTACAATTATCTAAATGCAAGTTAAAATATACTCACAACAATTGACATGCAAGAGCGGTTAGCATTATATGAAGGACTACTTGACTTATGCATGTTCAGAATTTAAACTTAAAACACCTTTTTGGTTCCAAATCATGTTCTTGTACCATAAATGTCTTTCCCTAGATACATATCTCTAGGCAGAGTATGGACCCGAAGAGACGTGTTTTCTTAAAATTCTACTCATTCATAATGAAATTTAAAAGCATGATAAATAACTTAACATCTCAAGCATGCAAAAAGGTGTAAACACAGTCAACTGTATCATGCCAATGTCGTATATAAATAATGATAACATATCCAACATAACCATGATGCCTGTAATTAAATCCAATAATAACACAATGCATAAGTAAATACAAATATCAGTCTAGAAACTACAAAATATAGTAA
Organism: Mangifera indica; assembly: GCF_011075055.1. NCBI lineage: Eukaryota > Viridiplantae > Streptophyta > Magnoliopsida > Sapindales > Anacardiaceae > Mangifera > Mangifera indica. The sequence goes on along the minus strand of NC_058139.1, from coordinate 17,895,740 downwards.
TAACTAAAATGCTCATTTGCCTCATGCAACATCGTAAGTTAGACCACTAGCTCCCTTGTATGTCTTACTATTAAGACCCCTACTTATAAAACCACAATAAGGGAATATGTGAATGTTACAACACTTATTAAGTATGTGACATCTCAATAGCTTACACACAACATAACTAAATTGGTGTCCAATAGCAAATTGTATCTCATAAGTGTGGTTAACTCTAAGATGTTATTTGACATCCCAAATGTCCATCCGACTAACTATGACATGCTCATGCCCTATATCCATAGTCGATGTCATCTCAAATGACAAGCCTAAGCTCATCTTGACATCCCAGATGCCATGTGAAAACATATGATATCTTAGATGGCTACTACTCATAATGCACACAATGCAATATTGGTTGAACTTTGAGCTAACTAACAATGATAATCTAGTATTAGGAGGAATTTAAATCATGGTCCCCTTTTACCACCTAAGTCATAGGCTCGTCATCGTGGATGACCAATACGTTACTATGTTAAGTCATGAGAAAACCAAATCTCTTACTCTCATGACATACTCAACTAGATCTACATAGCTCATGTGTGTTAAGTCAATTCACTGTGTTCCACCTAACGTAAGTGACCTCCTTACTATAATCAACCATATGTGATGCCATATCATCTTGTCCAACGTTTGTGGTATCTTGTGATACTAGAATTTCATCAGATTCTATCTTCCTCCCACTCCTCTTCTTGAGAATAAACTCTCTCTCTCGAGGAAAACATAGGTTTGAGCAATATAGATTTTTTGCTCTTATAAGTGGTAGAAGCAGTAACTCTTGGTTTCATTAGAGTACCCTACAACACTTTTCAAATTTAGAACTCCATTTGTTCGAAGTCAATTTCTTAACAAAAACCTCACTGACTTAGATCCTTAAGTAATTTAAATTAGGTTTTTGCTCAACCACAACTTGTAAAGAGTTTTGTTTACAGACTTAAATGAGACACAGTTGTAACACTCCTTTATAAAAGTCTTGCCCTCTAGAGGAAGATCTCACTAACCTTAATTCACTAAAAATGTAACCACTTATTAAAAACCAATATTCAACTATATAATAACAAATTACTAAAATACCCTTATCACAAATTCAATAATTGGAAGCATTCAAAGTATGTCATAAATGTAAAATATGAATCTCAAATCATAACATCAAACAGTGTGTTGAGTATCGTAACTGATTACATATTTGAAATATGAAAGCATGATAACTGAAATGTCATAAAGGCCTCTATGTTCTCTATGCTCATTGATCATTGCTCACCCTACAATCATCACGATCACTTATATTTACACACATGAAAGTTGGAGAGTAAGTGATAAATCACTTAGTAAGTAAGAGACTTTACTACCATCTTTTTCATAATCCCCAAAATATCTTTGGCTCAACCTATCATAACTCTATCATCTGAAGTTAATCTATAGACTCCTATTACGATGATCACGGGTCCTACATCTCATATATATAACTTATATATGAAACTCAATAACCTCTAGGTTTTATAACAAATCTTTTGAGATAATTGGGTATTGCTTAGTTGCTAGGAATCACTTTGGATTATGAATTGCGGTGACTACACCCTCACTAAGGTCAATTATGTTTCACTCGATCACTAAGGAATTACTCCTTAGATTCATAACTAGTGTGACCATATCATCTCTTGGTAAAAACATTATCATTTGAAAGCTATATCCCATAGTTATATACTATGTTAATCAGATTAGATCGAATACAATGATTTGACACCTTGACCATGTAAGCACTAATTATGTAGTAGTGTTATTAAAACTAGATCAAATTAACTCGTTCAACCAGTTTGACTACAAACCAGCTTTTGATCCGGTTTGGTTCATTTAAAAAAGATTGTTTTTGTCTTTTATATATGTTTATAAAAAAAAAAATCAAAGTGGTAGTAGATAACATTAAAAGAGTATGATTGACTAATTGGTTAGAAGTTAAATAGTTATCATTAAAAATAAACACATATTAATTAGAAAAAGAAAAGTGATTGAAAATAAACAAACATTTGATTAGGCATAAAAAATATCCCTAAAACATAGCTAACATGCCTTTTTAAAATTTTAAGTGTGTAACGCCATGCATGAGTGTATGTCCCCCCACACATGGTTGTGCCTCACTTAAACTCAAACTAACATGGTGTTCATCTATCTTGATTGATGTGGTAACCAATACACTGGCATGACCATCTTATGTGCAATTGTTTATCATAAAAATTCCATAATACTTTATTTAATTCACATTAACTCAATCATACATACACATAAATATAAGAAATGACTATAATGCCTTTAAGATGTACATATGGGTGTTACAATTCATCTTTCTTTATTAGAACTATCCTTGAAATTTGCTAGAAAAAGCTTAGGATACCTCTCATGTCTTACTCCATCTCCCAGGTAGTTTCCTTAACCTCGTGGTTCCTTCAAAGTATTTTGACCGAGGGGAGCTACTATAACTCAAATCATATAATAGTTGAATCTCTTCAATCCTTAATAAATACAAAAGATCACCAATATACTTACACAACAACGAAACATGGATTAAATTATGAATAGATCCATGCTTGTCAATAACATAAACCTATAAGCTACCTTTTCGATCCACTTTACTATCTCATAAGGGTTGATATACCTAAAAGCCAACTTACCCTTTCTCCCAAACTTTATGTCAAAGGCTACTTTGATGAAAACTCTATCACCCACACTAAATTCTAAATCTCTCTGTCTCTTATCAACATAGCTTTTTTATCAATCCTAGACCTATTTCATCCTTTGCTTAATCAACATAACATCTTCAACCGTTCTCTGAGTCAATTTCGGTCTAAGAGTGTACTAAAGCATCTCATTCACCTAACTCATCACAGTGTAAAAGAGAACAACACCTTATACCATAAAGTGTCTTATAAGGCACCATTTGAATCATTATCTGACAACTATTAATTTAGGCAAACTCAACTAAGGGTAACATCTCCACCCAACTAGCCCTATGATTCAAACAATAATATCTTAACATATCCTTTAACACCTGATTGGTCATCTCTATCTGACCATATATCTGTAGGTGATACATTATACTGAATGTGAAATTTATACCTAATGATCTATGTAAGCTCTTCTAGAAAGTCATCTATGCATACGTAGTATGATTGTACCATAGTTAGTGGTATAAGTGTAAGGGTCGTTATGAGAGGACACTAATAAGATACTTTTTACACCATCTATAGTGGGTATGCAATAGGACAAGTGATTCATAGTAAAACTCGATCACTCGTAGTAGGATATGGTGAGCTATAATAGGCTTAAGATAGACCTCAGTCCAATAGGGGTGTAAAAAGTAGACTACACAGTTATGATACTCAAGTGATCGAAGTGTCAAATCTTTGTTTCAACTTATTATGATCGACAAGTTACTCATAGTTTAATTTAAAATAAAGTGAGCTTTCATCTATGGTGTGTCAAGTGAATATAGGATCTCAAGGGATTATTGGATATGTGACATGAAGATTGAGCTAGTGAGACAAATTTAAAGGACCTAGTAGATCCCTAGATATAGATTGTCTAGTAAGGGTTCACATCATCCAAGTTGAGTAAATAATTTACTCACGATGATCAGTTCAGTATGAATCGAGTCAAAGGGCAAAATAGAAATTTAATAAAGTTTATGTTATGTTCATACTTAATGTTTATCACTCACATTTTCTTATTTTGTCTTTTTTAGGAGATAAAACTAAGTGATGGTTATAGAGCGCAGGTTTGGTAGGCATGAGTTGAAGAGGCCATAAATGTCATATTATATTTAATGAATTTGTGATTTTAAGCAAACTATGTAAAATACTTTTCTCTAGTGAACTTTTAGTATTTTATTTTTTATATATTAGAGACATCTTTTGCACGATTTCCAAATTTGGTTTGACAAAGTGTATTTCAATCATTTTATTCTTTAAATTTATACAATTGTTTTATTTTATTTAAGTGAATACTCTTATGATCAATGTTAGTAACTCTTCCCTTCGAAGGATAATATTTTTAAAGGGTGTGTTATATTAAGGTAGCTAGCAAATTAAACGTGTTTGACTGTATGAAAGACAACATAGACCCTGATCGAAGAAGATTCGAGTTGAAAATAAAGAAAGGAAAAGAAAGTGATATACACTTAGATAGCCACTAGTTGCATGCATAAGTGGAGATGTATGTGAATACAATAGAGTTATATGAAAGATAGATACCCATGAGATACATTATTCACTTGGAGCCAAGGTGCATTATTCACTTGTTTTAGTTCAATTTAGGTGTGCATGATATAAGATAGTGGCATTTTAGTTAGTTCTCACGTGGTTAGTGGGATCCATCATATACATGCTCGTGATATGGGTTATCTAAGGATGGTAATCCAATTAGCACTCTCATACCTATGTGTATGTGATAAAATAGGGACAATGATTAGTTTTCCTATGTAACCAAGGTACCATAGCTAGTTAACATAATAGTCTAACTAGTATTATATGTGAGGCACATAATTAATAGATATTTAAGGTGTCGTTTGTTTTTTACGAGAGCATCAAATATACCAAGTTAAGCTTAGACCTTAGTCATTTGGGATAATGTTGTCTAGGTATTTAAGGTATGAAGGTGCCAAAAAGAGACAATTAGGCATAAGATGATGCTAGAAAACATCCAATATTAATTATCTAAAAATCCATCATCATAAACATAGTTCATAAGTGTAATCCATCTCTCAAACTATATAAATTAAAAACAAAATAAACTCATAAAAAAAAATATGATGGAAATACCCATTAACCTCATGCAACAACTTCAACCTATAAAGTCATACAAACAAACACATGAGTGAAAATACTCAGTAGGTAAGTGACCTTTTGACACATTACAACATATCTCAAATATGGTGTTCCATTACTATCTTACTATGTGGTAAGAAAGTTCAAGTTTTGTACATTTTTTTAGGTCATATTTTTTGTAGGGGTATATATCTAGAGAGAGGCATTAAACTGTACAAACATAATTTAAACATATACATAATGAATAATTAATAGAAACCTTATTAATAATAAATTATTAATTACAAATACATAAATTTGATTGCCTTTAAGACACTGCCCTAATAATACAATTGTACATTCTGATGCATGGTTGTACATATAGTATATATATACAAAAGTGATTTCACAATTGCATAGTTTTTCGCCCAAACACATTACATACACTCGTACACCAAATACCCTTACTTGCACATCACATTCTAACAGACAATGAGTGTGTGAAACTACCTTATTTTGTTGGTATTTCATGTGGATACAAAAGTGTTGTCTTACGCTTAGGATTCAAAGCGTTTATGTTTGGTTTCCACAATGTGAATGACGAAGGAGACTTTAAAGGCAGGTATAAATTCTTCAAAACACCGTATTGTTGTTTTGCCATATGTGTGAATCATTGGTTTACGAATGAGATCCTAAGAGTTATTTATTTTTTTGTTTGATTTTTGTAAAGTCGTTAAATTTTTTATTCTGTTACCTTAAAGGCCATAAACACTTACAAGTTGAACCTTCCTCAAAAGGGTTAGACCTCTGATGTAAGGTGTTACACTTATTGAGTAATTATATTAGTTATCATAGTTCAATTTCTCGTTGATTACTCATGATTTTGTTTTATGTACAAATGGCCATACTCATTCACTAGCACCTTCAGAGGGGGGGGGGGGGGGGGGCGGACAAGGTAACAAGACATGTACAAAAATTGCAAACATGATTGTCAACCCCATCAATGTCCATAAGTATGAGGTCCATGGAAACATGAAGAATATTGGTTTGATTAACTTATTGGAGTGAACATGCCATTTTCAAAAAATTTAGCTATCCCAAATATCTTGTACACACGTCATAACCATAGCACAAGCGATGAAACTAGCAAGTTATTATTAGTGGTTCATCTATCATACTTAAATGCAACACTTCTAGTGGCTTATGTTGAGAATGCTTATCGAATTGGAAATCAAGCTAAGTAGGTCTATTTGGAGAATTTTCAAGTTATTCATGCTTTAGTTATTGAATATCAATATGCTAACAAACTGCAGGGTCACAATAGAGTTCCATCACATGGCAAAGAAGTGTAGAAACGATATTGTGGTCGTTGTTTTCAACTCGGCCATATAAGACTTTACTTCTAAGTCCTACTTTCATTCCAGTTACTTTGACGTCACATTTTTCTAAAGAATGTAGTCGCATGAGCTTTTTTAGTAATGGTTGTGGTTCATTGCATGGTTGATGTGGTTCACAAACGTTTGAACGATGAGATTGGTTTTGACATTGTACTTATTATTGACATCCTTAGCATCGTGTTTAACTTTATATGATGTTTGCTTTTCCTAAAATTTAGTGTTATACCTTGATTCAATATATTGAGTATAATTTTGTTAACGTTTTCATTCGTTTGTTGTTACAGGTAAGATAATATTTATAATTTGAAGCACTCCTTGTTGACTAATTTGATTTAACCATTGAACATTTACTGAGTAAAAGAAAATTACTAATATATAAACAACAAGGTCTATACATTTGATCTAATATATCAATGTTGTAAATAAATAGATGTACAATATATATACTACCTAAATCAATGTAGAAAACCCAAAATACATGTTTGTAAATATTGTAAATGTATACTCTTTATACATGTCCATAAATCAGAAGAAATTCTATCTGGCTGGTTGTTGATCATTACAAAAATATGAGTTTTAATATTTAAGTGAAATGAAATTCAACAACTTTTAACTTAATTATAAAAATATCCACAAAAAATCACTGAAAATAGAGAAAACACATTTTCACTCAAAAAATTACACTTACCATGACTTGAATATAGATTCAAGTTTTTATCATACTCGTAAAATTTTAACATACCTAATATAATAGTTATGGATTTGGTCATTGTATTCTGAGTTTATCTGTCCAACCAATATATATAAGGTCTCGATTATATATATTGAAAAAAAAAAAAGACTATGCCTAGTGAAAAATATTAATTAACCCTCTTAGACATTGACGACTATAAAATATAAACAAACCCTATAAAATCATAATTTCACTAGAAACGTCACACTTGTCATACCTGAACCACATTATCAATTAAGCCCCTATATAGAGTAATATAAAATAACCCCATCATGCCTACCACAAAATATCATTTGATCCTCTTATTTCGCCCACTCTAAATATCATTTACCCTAGGCTTGATTTGTCTAGTAAACTTTCAGTTTACACCTATAATGCCTAAAAAATAATGTATTTTACCCTTCTTTCAAAATCTCATTGGCATGCCTACTAGGAAAATGACGAATGCTGATGAGATTTTCATGTCAAATCTTCTGCTTCATAACAAAAAAGACAACCTAAATTCTTCCTAAAGCACTTTTTTTACCCAAAAAAAAAAAACCCACAACATTCATAGAATGAAATTCCTAAACTCTTACTTGAAATGGAAAACACATCCCCAAACTATAAACATTTCAACAATCACAAAAAATTGTAAAATAAAATCAATAAACACTTTACACTAAACTTTCAACCTATTTAAAGTAAGTTTTAGTTGTAAAAAAATGATGATTTTGGTTGGAATTTTTTATCTTCATTAAATTCTTAATTTGAATATTAGTCAACAACTTCTATTAAAAATTTTTATATATTAGGACAAATTTGTTCAACCTTATTCTAATGACTCTGTATTAGTACAAAACTCTATTTTGTACACCCTTCTAAAAAATAACAACTATTTTAATTAATTTAGGGGTGTTAAAAAAGTTTGGCACATAATGCACTCCTCAATACCATTCACCTTGCTACCAAACAAAAAGTTGGAAAAAAGTTAAGTGTAAAAGTGTTTCTAATATTTCCAAAAGTATTTCTGTTTTCAACCCATTTCCACATATGTATATATAAGTGTTTTTCTTAGGAAAATTCAAAAAAAAAATAAAACCCACCAGCATTAATTGTTTGTAATGATAGTAAAATTCCAAATTAATTGTACGTAAGTGGGTCAATTTTGAATTTTATAATTTTGGTTGATATATAAAAAGCCAACAGGCTCCTTATGGTTAGACACAAAGTTAGGAGTTGAAATATTGAAAAGAAGCTTAACATTTTAGGTGTCAATGAAACAAACTCTAGAGATTACCATGTGCTAAGATAGCGATGGTTTGTTTGAAGTTTGAAGACTTGTCGGTTTGAAACAAAAGCAAAGTATAATTTTTAATTTTTATACATGAAAATAAGAAAAAGTGGCTGTAGCTTGGAATGGCAATGGTACTCATCATCATTCAAGAACTACAAGGGACCTTTTTCTCCAACTTCCATGAAGACCCACGTGGCATATCTTGATTGGATATTGAAAACAAACAACACAAAAGCAAATGAAGAAAAATGGATATTTAATTTGCGCGTGAAGTAAAAAAATTTTAATATTTATTTGGTCACATAACATAATATTCCATTTTTACCTGAAAAGCATCCACTTTTTCTTCATCAAAAGCTAAACCCAGAAGCGGAAACAATAAACAATTATTATAAAATCATCTCTGCTACTGCTGGGAAGCCAAAGCTCAAGTGACAGTTTGGAGTTTTCATGAATTTCTTGGGCTTTGTGTTTCATGGATGGAGGAGGGAGAAGAAGAAGAAGATGATGAAGTGGAGTTGTTTATTACAGAGAATATACGAGTTTGCAGGGAAAAGTTAAGCATGCAAATTTGTCAAAGTGTACTACTTTTTTTAGTTTACCGGTACCAATTATTATGAAAAATCACGTGACATTCTTCATGTAAACATATGGGTTCATGACAATTTCCTCCTCAAATCATTATTACTTTTTTTTGTTTTTTTTTCAATGATTGAGAGAATCCCATTTAACTTAGACAAATATATACAAATTTTAAAATATAGTAATTAAATTTATAATTATTATAGAGAAAATAATTAAATTTAATCAATTTAAAACTATTTATACTTTAATTTTTTATTAAAAAAATCCTTCTTTTTTCATCACTTATACTATTTTTATTATAAGTAAGAACAAAAGAAATGAAGACAGGTTCAATTGTTATAACCCAAATAATCTTGGGAATGGTTCACTTTTTCTCATCCCCAAAATGTTTTCTTCTTTTGTTTTTTGAAGACTAAAACTAACTCTTTTCAAAATCATTCATCTTAGTCTTAGGAATGAATTAATGCATTTTTATTAAATTGATTAGAAGGGTCAAACTGTAATATTTAATTAATAAAAGGGTTAAATGAGAAATCAGAGGGTGAGAAATAATGGAAGGAGAGAAACAATATAAGCCAAACGGACCTTATCTTTTAATAGGACCCAAAGAGGACACGTGTCGGGCGGGGGCAGTTGGTAGAAGAGGCGGATATCAAAAGAGAGAGAGACACAGATAAAACTGGCAAAAACTTTTCATTAATGTTGTCAAAATTAGATCAAATCAAGCTGTTTAATCCATCTCATTAAGATATGAGATTATTCAATTAAATCTCATCTTCATTAAGTTTGATTAAGTTTAATTATTCTAATTTGACTAATTTTAATTTTAATTCTATTTTTTAAATTATTTTTATTTTAATAAATGAAAATTTATATTTTAAAAAAATAGATATATTTTATTATTATGGATAATTAATTATATAAATTTATTTTTAATATATTTTATATGATTTATCTTTAAAACATATGTTAAATATTATTTAATAAATTTATTATAATTTAATAATAAATTAGAAATTAAATTGATTTGTTAAATTAATTAATTTATTAAATTAATAAAACAATCAATTTGGTTACTAATCTAATCTAATCTAATCTTAAAAACGTTGATTTTTATCAGCAGCAGCAGCAAATGTGGTGTAAAAAGAAGAGCTTTTTTAACTTAACGGGATCCTCTTTAGTTCCGTTTGTTGGGTCTCCGTTGTCAAGGGGAACCCCGTAATAAAATGTTGCCTCCCCTCCTCTGCATCTTCTTCACTTTTTTATTTCTCTGATATATTAAATACCTACCACTTGAATAATTTCAAATCTTTTGAAGGGCAATTAAGACTTTTGATAATTGTTTTAAAAAGGTTAAATTCAAGAAAACTTTAAAAAGAAAAAGATGTCAACAAGGGAAATGGCCAATCTTGGGACTTGAAAGTGGAAACCAAAACCAACCCACAAAGCAAGTGGTTGGTGCCATGGGAACATTTGCTTTGAAAAATAAAAGAATATTAATACAAGCAAGCACTTGAGCCTTTTTGAGGACAATTGTATTTAGTTGTAATTAATTAAAATCCAAATTCCCTCTTTTTTATTATTATTATTATATATATATTTTTTTATGTAGGATATGATTTTGACCCATTAAAATTAAAGAGATAAACCTAGGGGAAAAAGGACTTGAAAACAGTATGTTTTTGTCAGAAAACACCTTTGTTTTTGGTATGGGGATGGAGGTAAACAGTTAAAAGTAAAATCTGGAAACAGAGTTTAACGTTGTTGGAGTTTATGAAGTGAGTAGATTTAGAATGCGTGGAGTTAGTTAACTTAATGTGTTAGCTGGATCTATTCTTACAGGATTGTCCCACTTTTTTTTTTTTTTTAAATTTAATTAACCTAAAAAACCAAAGAAATTTAAGCTACAGGGTGAGAGACAAGCCATGTCTTCTTCAACTTCAGTCTCTCTAAGTTATATATAGATTACAAAATTTTCTCTTTTATTAATAAATTTTATTTGTTTAACCAAAATCTCTCTTCTTTCTCTCAAATTCTTTGCGTATCTCAACTGGGTTCTTTGAATTTAGAACTGGCTACATCAAAATCACTCTCTACTTTTTTCCTTGTCAAGTTGAACTTCAAGCATGTAAATTCTCTATCTTCTTTTTGGCTTTGCCTTTTGCATATCACTTGTTTGTTTCTTGTTTTCTGTTTCCGAAGTCTTAATTTTTTTGACCTATGAATCTAAGTAACGACAAAGGATCCATGTCCACCGCCAGTTCTAGTTTTGTTTCCGATCATTTTCCGGCAGGTCTTAAGGTCCTTGTTGTTGATGATGATCCTACCTGTCTTAAGATCTTGGAGAAGATGCTTAGGACTTGCCTTTATGAAGGTAAGATTCAGCTCTTTTTTTTTTTTTAAAAAAAAAAAAAATCTAGTGTTATTTCTTTAATGGGTTTATCTTAATTTTTTCTTCTTGTGTTTCTTAGAGATTTTTTAATTTTCATTTTGGGTGTGTTATGGCATGTTTGTGACCTTTGTATGATCATTTCTTGTGTATGTTATGATTCTGTTTGTGGGTTTTTCTTTTTCAGAACCTTATCAAATCTGGAATAATTTTGAGCCATAAGTATGGTACGAAACAAATCATGGTTCATGCTAAAGCTTGTGACTTGGTTTAACGTACCACGTTTTGTACACTATTCTTATGGTTTTGTTTAATTCTGCTTTGGTTAAGAGATCAGTGAGTGTTCTAGTTTGTGCTTATATGCAGAAAAGGATTACATCTTCCTGTTACTGTGTTTTGTTTAGATATATATGTGCCTATAGCTATGTTATTTGATGTGCGCTTGATAAAATTTATGTGGGTTTTTCAGTGACAAAATGCAATCGAGCTGAACATGCGTTGAACCTGCTTAGAAAGAACAGAAGTGGCTATGATATTGTTATCAGTGATGTCCACATGCCTGATATGGATGGATTCAAACTCCTTGAGCAGGTTGGGCTAGAGATGGACCTGCCTGTTATCAGTGAGCACTCTTATCCCGATCTGTATACATGGATTTCAGATCTATGAATTGAACTAGTTTGAACTAACTCAAGAATGCAAATTGTGTAATTGTACAGTGATGTCTGCAGATGATAGCAAAAATGTTGTTATGAAAGGTGTGACACATGGTGCTTGTGATTATTTAATCAAACCTGTTCGAATTGAGGCTCTGAAGAACATATGGCAGCATGTAGTTAGGAAGAGGAAGAATGAGTGGAAGGATATAGAGCAATCAGGAAGTGTCGAAGAAGGAGGAGATCGGCAACCAAAGCCATCCGAAGAGCCAGATTACTCTTCCTCAGCTAATGAAGGAAGTTGGAGAAAGAGGAGGAAAGATGAGGAAGATGAAGTAGAGGAGAGGGATGATACGTCCACATTAAAGAAGCCACGAGTAGTTTGGTCAGTTGAGCTCCATCAACAGTTTGTGGTGGCTGTTAATCAGCTTGGCATTGACAGTATGAATCTTTAGTCCTTATCTTTTATCTGCTAATGCTTTTTAGCTGCCTATTGTTACATTGCTACCTACATCATGTGTCAAAACAAGGAGTGAGAATACTAGTTGTCTAGTTGATATGTTTCTCTATCTCTTAAAATTATGCAGAAAACTCTTGCAGTTGGAATGAGAAAGTAATCTATGTTTCATTTTATTGCACTTGCTGTCTCATTTTGTTCATTGGTGAACATGTCTGAGTTCTAGCTGAACTTTTCACCTGCGGCATGATGGATTAAGCCTTAAAAATGTGTCCTTGTTTTCATTTTTATTACAATTTATTTCTAGATGAATATGGAGAAAATGTATGATGTCTTCCAATTTGATGTGTACATATCCTTAGACTGTTGCAAAATTTCCACCATCTTATGTTTCTGCATTTGATGTATACTACAGAGGCGGTTCCTAAGAAAATTCTGGAGTTGATGAATGTCCCTGGGCTAACTAGAGAAAATGTTGCCAGCCACCTTCAGGTATTGTAGGATACAAATTTTCAAGATAATTTTTTCTCACTTGCTGATCCCCTATGTTATTAATGATTTCTCTCTGGGGTTTCTTTCTTATCTTAGTAAACTGACTATTCAACTTTGTGCATTGTGGTACAGAAATATCGCTTGTATCTTAGAAGACTAAGTGGGGTTTCGCAGCACCAGAGTAACTCATTCATCAATCCCCAAGAACCACCTTATGGACCCTTATCTTCAATTAATGGGATTGACTTTCAAACTCTTGCTGCCACTGGTCAGCTGCCTGCACAAAGTCTTGCTACACTTCAGGCTGCAGGACTTGGCCGGTCATCTGCAAAGTCTGGCTTACCGATGCCTCTTGTTGATCAAAGGAACATTTTTAGCTTTGATAATCCAAAGTTAAGATTTGGAGAGGGGCAACCACAACATATGAGCAGTGGTAAACAAGTGAACTTACTTCATGGTATTCCCACAACAATGGAGGCAAAGCAACTTGTCAATTTGCACCATTCTGCACAATCTCTAGGGGGCATGAACTTGCAAGTCAGTGCACATGGAGGCCAGAGTGGCCAGAGCAGCTCTTTAATGATGCAGATGGCTCAATCACAATCAAGAGGGCAGATGCAAAATGAAACTGCTGGAGGTCAAGTCTCAAGGCTTCCAACGTCAATGGGGCAACCTGTATTGTCAAATGGGATTGCTAGTGGGATCTTCACAAGAAATGGGATTGGTGAAAATGGCAGGGGAACAGGCTATAACAATTTACCACAACCCTCTTCAATGTTAAATTTCCCTCTGAACCACACACCAGAATTGCCGGGGAATACTTTCCCTCTGGGATCTACACCAGGAATATCAACTCTCACATCTAAAGGGCTATTTCAGGAGGATGTTAACTCGGATATTAAAGGATCAGTAGGATTTATGGCTAGTTATGATATCTTCAATGATTTGCAGCAGCACAAACCCCATAGTTGGGAGTTGCATAATGTAGGCTTGACCTTTGATCCTTCACAACATTCAAACTCTCTGTCAAGCAGTGTCAATGTTACACCTTCAGTCTTAATTAATCAAGGATATTCTTCTAGTGAAAGGAGTGGTCAGAACAGTAATGCACCACCAATTAGCAAGGCAATGTTCTCAGTTGGTGAAGCTACTGAGCATGGGAATTCACAGAGTATTGGTCAACATCTCAACAACCTTCTTGTGGACAATTCGATGCGAATTAAGACTGAAAGAGTTCCTGATACAAGCTGTCCGCCTACTCTCTTTCCTCATCATTATGGTCAAGAGGATCTTATGAGTGCACTTTTGAAACAGGTTTACTTTTGTCTACATTCTTTTACAATCTTTAGAAGCACTTACATATGGATTTCGGTTAAACAGAAATTATAATCATTCATTAACTATTTTTTCTTCTGATTTCTTGCAGCAAGATGGCATTGCCCCAGCTGAAAATGAGTTTGAGTTTGATGGTTATTCCCTGGATAATATTCCTGTGTAGCATGTGGTTCATTCACCGGTTCTCTTCATGGTTGCAGTATCTGATGTACATACTTGCCATCACACAACTTATTGTAAAATCACGTCTGCAATCAGTAGATTGAGAAAGAAAGAGCATAGTACAATTTCATGTAGCAGTGTCTTCATTTGCAACTCTCATATTGTGACAGATTCATTTGGACATATGAAGATCAGACCAATAGTGATTCGGATTGTGATCAACGCTGTGGCAAGATAAATTTAATGCATTGAAAATACCGGTGCATGATATGCAAAGGCAATCATGCAAAATTTTGACTGTTTGTTAGCAAACCCTAGCAAGAAGCAACTAATTTTAGGTGATTTGTCATGATGTCCGTTTGTTTAGAGGGCATCTCTCGTGTCACTGCAATATTGTTTTTAGACATCTCAGCAGACTTGTAGGAGCCTTTAACTTTAGTAACACCTGAAAAGTTTGGCTGCTTTTTCATTTTCAGTGTCTCATGCTATCTTTGTATTTCCTTATTGCTTCTTTTTCCTCATTTAAGCAACCGACTTAGCTGTACATATTCCATTTGATTGCTCAACATAAGTCTGGGTATTCCATTTTTTTCGGTGGGTTGTTTTACTGTACTTAAAAGTTGAAGAGGTTCTCAATATTATGATGTATTAGCTTTGGCATACTTTCTCTTATATAATTAATCTGGGAAATATCATTCAAATAAAAGATGTTTTCATATCCGAGATGGTAGAGATTTTAGCTTTTTTATTAACATGCCATGACTGACCGTGCATGTTTCTGATTGAAGTCGAGAGATCCATTTTAATGCTGTTTAACTCAAAAGATCCGTTATAATCCTAGTAAATTTTCCACAGAAAACCAACATAGGTTGACTCAGAATGTCAATTTTCAGTACCAGTTAAATTTGCATTACACATTAAAGGCGAAAGATTCTCTGATGAGTTTTGATAATTCCAATTCAAACAGTTATCTCACTAGCTCTATCAGAGTGAAGAAAGTACTTAATAAGTACAACATTCAGTGGAGCTTTATACAACCCAAATACAATATCTAGTAACAAAGCCATTTGAGAACATAAAATGACCATCACAACATCCTAGAAAGGCATAACTGTGTAGAAAAATAGCATAAAGAATCAAACTATGCGATACTGTCCAATGATAGTGTACACATCACATGAAATTCTGCAGTCATTTCATAAATATATTGTATAAGGGTAGTCGTATTCACCTGCACTTCCAACAACAGCATGCCCATTAGACATAATGTCACAAGCAAGATATATCCCGGGTATTAAAATCATGGCATTCATGTAATCTGGCAATACAAAATCTCCCGGTTGAGCATGTATTAATCGAAGTAGTGAAAGAATAAAAAAATAAGCTATAGTGTCTCACCAACAGCTATTGCTGCTGCATCAACAAGAACACCACTACTGTTGCTAGGACTGAAAGGATTAGAACTGGGCCCTTCCTGTTACTGTCACTGGCTGGAAGAATTGAAGGAAGAGAACATTCATCTCCATTAAAGTAAACTTTTGTTGGAAACCCATCTCCAGCAGGCACATTGATTCCAGGGGTATTTTTCTTTTTAAATGAAATCACTGACTGTTGCTTCCCAGGCACCCTAGGATCCTTTGCTGGATTAGCTCCATCTGTTTCTGCCACAAGATAGTTCAATCCTGTACGGCCTTGTAAGAATATGGTATTGTTGGCACTAGCCAAGACACTTCCATTGAACGAGTATGCAGTGTCAAAACCAGGGGCTCCTTTGTCCAGTTGCACTGCAGCAAACCAATCAGGAAAGGCAGTATCATCCCAGTTGAAAAGGGTCATTCTTGCCGTCCATCCACCAGTGTAGTCTGTGTATAAATGCCAATTGATACTGACCCCGCAATTATCTCCACAAGGCATGGGATTTGGCACCGTCATGTGCTTAAGTTCAGCCCAAGCTATTGCCAGAGAAGTTCGATTCTCAAATGGAAGTAAGAGTGCCTCGGACGGAAGAAGAATAGCTGGAGCACTAGTACTACAAGTTTGCCCTACATTACTGGGGCACCCACATGCACAAGTCTTGCATGGAACAACAGAATCATTGTAGTATGCAGAGAATGATACGCAGCATTTTGGGCTCACCCCTTCTGGCTTTGTAATATTGCACACAATCTGCCAGCTAGCAAAAGCAGTTCTATTAGATACACCACTTGAGTCAAGGGATTCGCTAGGGCTCACCCTCACCGGAGGGCCACATTGATAATTAGGGTTGAAAGTGCCATTGATCTTCCAGTTTTGAGGTGGGACAAGATCGGATCGGTTAAGATTTGGTGGCATTTTGTACACCTGCATTTGGAAAACTGAAGTCGACTTGCTTGGGTCCATAAATGGCGACAAGAGAGTTCCATTTCGGCAACAAAAAGGTACCAGCCCGAGAGTTGTGTCATTAGCCTTTGTTGGAGGCAGGTCGATAATGGTTGGCCTTCTTTCACAATTTAATACATTGGAAAAGTCTAGTTGCTGGTAGTATGTACCTTGGGGGCCATAAAGACATTCTGATGAATCAGCAACATATGGGTAAGCCCCTTTCATAGTGTAGATAAACTCGTCATTCATCCAGTCCCAGCTCAATTTCCAATTATCAAGACGGCCAAGGGGGTTGAGGTTTGCAATTGTAACCTGTGCCCAGTAATTTGAGTCATATGTGCTGATCACATCATACATGATTGTAAGATCCCCATTTTGGCGTGGTAGGAAATCATCATCCACTGTGACGTTTGATGTAGCATTCACATCTCTAGTGCAACAAACTTGCATCTGACTTGTTCCTGAAAAATCCACCATCAACCCGATCAAGCACACACAATGACCACATGATACACGAACAAAAAAGCCACATGCATTTTCCAAATTATAGTCAAATATAACTTAGTTCACAAAAGTGTAAGGTAATCAAACAAACCCTCCACTAACAGATAAAACATGAACTGATCCAGATAAATGAATAGCATCTTTCTTTATGTCTATCAAAGACCTTCTTAATAAGCAACAAGATCATCAATCTATCAATTAAAATTAGGACAAAGCAAAATAAAGTCAATAACTTTCTCCATAAAAAACCCAAAAATCATTGTTGCATGACCATAACAAATTTAATGAGTATTTGATACTTTATGTGACACATAAATATAGGGATAACATAATCAATATCAAACCATTCTTGATTAAACTCCTAATTTTCCTCCTAAAAAAATTTAATAGAGACTTACAGCATCATATAATTCACCAGTCTCTCTCGCATCATCATCAACATTATCATCATAGAAACATAAAGGATGAACCAGAAACACTTTAAAGAACTAAAAATCCTGCATCTAAAAGTCCCAAAATAAAAATAAAAGCATTAAAAACAACTATTTACCTTGCAAAGTAGCTTGAGGGCACAAGTAACCATCATTAGCAAGACTAATATTCTTGGGCATAGGCACAGCGGGCGATTCAACACCAAACTGCGTTCCCACCATCTGAACCTGCACCTGCATCTGCGCCAAATCACCCGCCGTCTCTATGGCCGTGTTCAAGTCTGTCGTCGGGTACCCAGCAAAAATGGTACCGTTTCCAACACTCGCTGGCAAGCTACTCCCATCATATAACACCGCGTTCGAAGCTGAAACCAACAACTCCTCATGCTGAAACCCAACGAACACCATCCATGACTTGAGCTCATCGAGTCCGTTATTCAACACTGTTAAAGTTGACTCGAACCGGTACGCTTGGTGACTCGGATTGTCCGGCGCCAACTTCGATCCGCCAGTGTAATTGTATGTCAAGAAC
Organism: Mangifera indica; assembly: GCF_011075055.1. Classification (NCBI taxonomy): domain Eukaryota; kingdom Viridiplantae; phylum Streptophyta; class Magnoliopsida; order Sapindales; family Anacardiaceae; genus Mangifera; species Mangifera indica. The sequence goes on along the minus strand of NC_058139.1, from coordinate 17,877,595 downwards.
ACCCCGTTGCACAAATCCGCCGCCGGCGCTGGAGCCTCGGCCGTTGGTGTGGTTTGACAGATCACGAAAGGCATCAGCGTAAACATGACAAAAATGATAACCCAGTTCAAATCCATGGCTTCTGTCTCTGTTTTCTGGGATTTGATTTGAGAGAGTTTTAAAGTGTGAGAGATGTAATAATAAGACAGCTCACCGCAAGTTGTAGTTTGAAAACATGTTATGGTTGAAGTTTTCTGATTTCTTGAGTTGGTATATACTGACCGAGTCGAGTCGTTCCAATGGAGTAGCGTGTTAGTTTAGTTTTGTAGCATCATGTTTGAGTCTTCCGAATTTAAAAACGAAAGAAGAAATAAAAAATGTTCATGGGAAGGGGGCTCGTAACTTTGCAAGGAAAGTGCCGTTGGACTGGATAAAAAAAGGGAACCTTCTTCTGTCTCTCACTCTTCTTTTCCAATTTGAATTCATGATGAACGTGCCGTATTGCGGGCACGTCTGGGTTGAAGTTCAAGCCCAAGGCCCAACTTTGGGGGGGTGGGGTGTGTTGTGTTTTCCTTTTTAATATTGAGGAAGGCCGCGTTTCTGAATTTGACTATCGACATCTTTGAAGGCAATAATTAATGGAAATTTTAGGTTGGTGGATTGACATTTTAATGAAGAGTTGATATTGACTTTCTATGTCCATTCACATTAATTTTCTAAAGTCTTTGTAACAATCAACCGTGTGGGGTTTGAATATGAAGAGATATTGAGACTTGAAATCTGCCCATGTGCTTCTTGGATGGCCTCCTAACCTAGGATTCTGCCTTCTTAAATAGACAAATTAAAACATCAGTATTTTAAAATTTGAATAAGTTCAATGGGTTAAACTAGTCAGATTGAAACTTGGTGATAAATTTATTTTAGGTTAAGTTTTCAACTAAGCTTAACCAATGAACCGGATTGATTTGCAGTTGAACTGAATAAATAATGTCAAAGCACAATAATTAATCCATTGGATTAATCTAGTTAAACTACCATGTTCACATCAATATGTTAAAAATAAATTTTTGTAATTTTTAAAATTTGAACCCAAAACTTATCAATGTCACATTATAATAATACATCTCTTAGATCCCATTTGTAATTTTCGGAATTAACCAAATCCATTCAGTAAAGGTTGTATAAATATTATATATCATTATATTACAATTTTATTTAATTGAATATAATTTTAATATTTATTTAAACCTGAATTGTCCTTTAACTGAAGCAGAATCAAATTTGTGTACGAAAACATTGAAACCGGAGACAGCTGGGAGCTGATGTACTTAATATTATGGACTACAAGATAAAATATTGGGTAATTAACATACATTAAATAAAAAAAAAAACTAATAATTAAGAGAGAAGATTCAAGGTGTGATCTGTAAAGTCAGATATACCTTTATTACTATTGAATTGAAGTCTTGATGCACTGCTCTAAAACTTAGAAGTTTGGCGTCAACCCTTCTCAATTCAATTGCGGCTTGGCTAAATTAAATTCATTTTGTAAGAAATATGCATCATGTATCACTGAGACATAATTTTGCTTGATTGAATATTGTTTCAATGTTTATGTTTAAGGGAAAAGGACTATTTTTACCCAATTTTTAGGTCATTTTCAAACCTACACCTATGAAGAAGAGTCATTCTTCGTTGTCTTTTGTAATCAGAGATGAGAGATTGGTGGAATGTATTAGCCATCAGTGGTGGCCAGAGAAGAAAGTAGACCCTAAGGGTGAAATCTAAACTTTTTAAACTTTGAGGATGGGTTGAGGTATTAGTTTTTAAAACTTGAAAGGGGGAAATAGTGAAATTTTAAAGTTTTAAAGTTTATAGGTAAAATAACGATTCTACCCCTGTTCCTAATTGAAAATTTGGATGATAGTTTGGTCATGGGTGGGAGTTTGAGTTTTTCATCTCCCATGAGTGTGAGTTTGAAATTAGGGTAAAAGTTGCGTGGGAAATAGTCCTTTTCCCTTCATTTAAATAGTTTATTGGTTCAAGTGTTAATTAGACTGCTAACCTAGACTAATACCCTAGCCGGGTATGAAACTAATGCTAAATTCTAATATTTATCGGGCAAGAGTTAAAATATGGTGATTTCGCAAAATGAAATTTAAAATACCATTTTTTAATGGGTAGTAGTACGGTTAAAAATATTGGAACTTAAAAGTCCATTCAATAATGAATAAGCACCATATACTACCACTTGGTCACAATTTTGGTTAGTTAAATATTGTTGTAATTTTATTTAAACAACTTATGAATAGTAAGACCAATCAAAAACTAAATTGAGTCATTGACTAGTTCAATCACCAAAAGAAAAAGTTGCTTGAGAAATAGAAAAAGAAGAATCGTTAATGAGGTGAGTTTTGGTGTGATGACATTTTCAAGCTCTAAAACTTAAAAAAAAGGAGAGTTTCAATTCGATTTTAGCTCATTTAAATTGAATATAGATTTGACATTTAACCAGTTCATTTTGAATCAATCTTTAAGAGATAGCATAAAAAATATCATTATTTTGATACACTATCAAAATTGTAATAGTTTCACTTATTCAATATGACAACATGACGATCAAATTACATGTTTCTTGTCCAAAATACTAAAATTCAACTTTTGAACTCATATATTATATTTGATATAAGCTAGAGTGAACTAAAGAGATAGATCAACTCCTCAACCCAAGAGCTTTAAGCAGTGGGCAATTTGTATAAACATGCTCATTCAATTTAACACTATATTAACCAACCCTAAAAATACAAACGCCGAAGGATGACATGTAAGTGTGGAAGGCAATTTTCTGACGAGACTGCCGAAACCCACCGTACAATGAGATGAGCCCCAAGACCATTCAACCTAACCATTTATGCAAAAACTTTACTAACACATCTAATAATCATCTTGCTTACTTGACACTTCATCTTGATCTTTGTTAGTGTGAAAATATGTACACCTATGAGAAGTTCGCAAGATTGGATCTTTCACCACGAGATGATAATCATGATTGAAATTAGTGAAGTAATTTAGTATTTATTATATAGGAGAAAAGTATAAATAATGATGGTTATACATTTATAAGAAAATAGTAAAAAAAAATATTTTTAACTTGGTTTAACCCATTGCTCAAAACATGTATCCATGATTATGCTATTTACACTTATATGAAGTGTAACAAAATACCAAATATAGTTACAAGAGAATTCTAGCAACATTCTTCTATCTTTATATAATATTTTATATTTATAGGATCAAAGACAATGTTACACTTTTATAAGTTAAATTCAATATATTAATTTAAAATTATTATTTTTTGTTTCGTTAGATTATCTCAATTTGTTATGAAACATTTACTTGTAAATAATAGACATATGATAAATAAAATGAATTTATTTCAATAGGTTGTTTCCTCTCGGTGATAAGCTTTTACTTGTATATTAAGTCGATTAACATATAGAGAATATGTTTAGTCACTATTCACGTAGCTTGACACTTCAAAGTGGCATGACATGATATTTTCATTTATTTGCACAAGTTATGTTTTACATGTCGATAATTGATGTTTCAAAAATGTTTTTAAGGTGCGAGTTGTGATTTGCATGCTGTTGATCTACATCACAATGCAAGTTTGAGCTTGCATTTTGCATATTGACACTATTGTGACATGAGTTTATTTGTTTAACGTGAATTAATCTTCACACATTGACATTTATTTGCATGTTGGGAATTGGTGTCTTTAATTGTGAGTCATTAGATACTTAAATAGTAGGATTCAACATATTTACGCTATGAGTTAGGGATGAATGGGTTCAAGTACCCTTTTAAAAATTAGGGAATTGGAACCAAAATCGAAACCTTCCAAAGGTTGATTCCAACCTAGAATCAAGGGGGTTGATTCAGATAGGAACTGGACACTATTTGGAGTTGACACTGTTCACTGCTATAGTGTTCACGACCCAAGGTTGAAATCCCAAGCACTTATTCTTCTTTTTTACTCTTGTTGCAAGGTAAACAAATTTTAGTATCAAGATAACATCAATTTGGTTATCAAACTTTATCATGGAAAATAGAAAAAAGTAAAAGGAGGCATCAATGTCTTACACTAAATTTAAAAATTAAAAGAAAAAATTGTTTCTCTTACCCATTTCAAAGTGTTTAATACTGATCTAATATACTTAAACATTTCACAATCAAAGTTCTCAATCAATGGTAATGCCCCAAAAATCAATCAAACCAACTAACATGTTTGGTGTGACGACCAAACATGCATAATTTTAATCTTGAATTCACTTTGACTTATTACAATATCAAGCATATTCATATAGAAAATCCCTTAAGACGTACTTACTAGTGTTACAAATTATAAGGTAATTTTAAATTTATTACAATTTTATCTTTATTAATATTTTAGATAAAAATACTCTCATTCTTTTAAAATTATACTTATAAATATTTAAATAAAATAAAATTTTACTACTCTTTTATTATATCTAATCAAACATAATAATTATCTATAATTTATGTCTATTAATCTTCCTAATAATTTATCTTTATAGTAATATTTTACATTTAGTAATCAAAGATATTTTTAAAATGATTTGACTTCTTGTTGAGGAGTCAACTTCTATGATTTTTTTTTTTTTTTGTGATGTGTAACAGTGTATCGCCTACCGTTACAAGAAAGTCGTCTCCACCTATGCGCAATCCTTTATAAGATCATGGGTAAAATTAGATTTTTTCACTATCCATTTATACAGTACATTCAAATTTAATTTCTGTTTTCATTTTATAGGATGATTTCGATTTAATAAAAAATAATTAGTTTTAAATAATAGATTTGGAATTAAAAAAAGAATATATTTTGATGGGTTACTGCCTCTAGGCAAGCCACTTCTATCCACATGGCAAATTGATTCGCTTGTAAGAGATAAGCATGTAACCTATGACTTGGAAATAGTCTACCACATTTTTGGTGTCGGTGCATGAATGGAGAAGTTTCGCCGCAAGAGAATCTTGGGTTTGTAACACCTCTTTTGCTTGGTTGGTCCTCCACCGGATGGCTTCTCCACCAGTCTCCTGCAAAGTTGCTGGGTTTCACAAACTTGCTTGCTACCTTTGCATCCCCACAGCCTTCTCAATCCTCTAATTCAATTCATAGACATGCTTTCAGAATGTATTTGCATGCAGGACAATCTTGTTTCAGTGATCTAGTCCATATATAAAGGGCAGATCGAGACAATGTTGGCATTTGTTGCATCATCAATCAGAATACATTTTCCCAAACATATATGGCAATGCAATCCATTTTAACAGTAACAAAACTAATTGTTTATCATCAAGAGCCCTTCATTTTTCGAACCAAAAAATGATATACCTTAAATTGTTTAGTCATTTTTCAAATCCAGAAACAGGTAAAATTTTCAATAGTTTCTTTTTCACGGTACGTGATCATAGGGTCTCGGGAATATCATTTTCTGTTTTCTTGCTCTTTCAGAAGGCCTGTGAGTGTGATCCAATGTATAGAGAATTAGAGATGACCTGAATTTGGTGCAAACTTGACCTCAAATCTTCTGTTTGTTTGCACTTGTCCATGTCAGAATGATTAGTTTCAAGGATGAAAAACAACTGGCAAAGATTCAACAGAAACTGTGCAAGTATTTATCATGTAAGTTATTCAAAAGACAGTTTAGTTTCACAATGTGATCACTAGTTAAACCATAAGAAACTTGCTAGTGATGTGAATATGAATCCGGTTTGAGTTAGAATGTGAACCACTAGAAATGACCCGGTTCATGATTCAGTATTTTTACCTGATTATATTAACGAAACCTTTTCCTGCATTGATTGATTCACACAGTTGTTAATGAATATGTCAAATTTATTAATAAGAGCAATCAAGATCATTTCAAAGCAGAGCAGATGTTGACCCTGACAGAGAACCTCTAAATTTTGGCTAAAACAATTGGACACACACAACACAAAAACTTTGTCTGATTCAAAGGCTTATACCAATTCCCAACCAGTAGCTAATTTTTCTGAGGATTACGTAAGTAATTGGCAGACGCAGAAGTTGTATAAATCAAGTCCGTCGCTGTACAGGGCATGTGGGAGGAGAATAAAGTGCACTAGAAAATTCTCTTCTCAGGAACAAAAGGGGGCCTGGAATATTGGCAAGTTTCTCCTGCCCACACCAGACGAGCGTTGTCTTATTTCATAGGTTAGGGTCACACATTGAATTGATTACATTATTAATCTGCTTTGTGGTGCCAACATTTCCCTATTTAGGCACTAAATGCCAGTCTATGAGCCAATTAATTGGAGGGTCCAAACCCAATTAAACTTTTTCTCATAATATTTTGTCATTTTTGTTTCCTAATGTTGATGATTGAGACTCAGATTAGTCACCATTCACCAACCATCACATCTCATAAACCACCATTTCAATTATTATCCAATATCCCGTATGACTGGTTCCTGTCCTGGCAGTTCTTAAAGCTACAATGCTTTTCTCTTTCAATCTCTTTCCTTTTCAAAATGTTGTCTAATGGCTATATGTAATTTAAACTAAATTACTGGCTTATTGTTGATTAAGAAAGATGAGAAATATTTACCATCTGGGTATGTCTCATTTCTATGAAAACTGAATTTTCAAGTCCTGCAAGTCTCTTTTAAGAGTCACTGTCAATGTGGTGTTATCAAACCAGAAAATTATAGAGCATGATTTGATATATTTCAACATAGCACAACAATTGACAATTTGGTTGTGTTGAACCCGTGAAGTTTTGTGATTAGTTTTGGGGATCTGGAGGGAAAGGTAAATGACAGGGAAAGAAAAAGGAGATAACCGGTTAGTGCTAAGGAACTGTAAATATAACAGAGAAAAGTTGAAGATTCTATGTATTTCTAATTCGATGATCAGCTTTATTCAATATCATTTCACCTTTACTGATTTCAATTCTGTTAGTGCTGATCCTCAAACCCTTTTCATAAAACAACCACCACTTACTAAATTACACTGTTAATGACTATTACAAACTTTTCAAACAGCAGTCACTTTAAGACTCTTAACATCTATCAAACTCTTTACATATATGTGGTGATGAATGCACTTTTATTATAATTCAAACAAAATTTCCCACTACACAGATTTATGCATTATTGTAAAGCAAAAAATCAAGAACAAAAAGGCTGGATTAAAAGGGTTTTTTCAATGGATCCATCAGCTAGTATGACAAATTTAGAGACTGTTAGGGATAATAGAAAGCATTTGACAATTTTGCAAAGCCAGATAATTGTGAAAAAGCATGGTGGAACCCGCGGCTGTAGAGGATTGTTGTGGTGTGACTTTGTGCAAAAACAGTAGCATCAGGAACCAGCCTGGAAAGGTCCTTGGGTTTGGACGGTCATCTCTTGGAATTTGCGTGTCTTCTGTTTTGCTTCTTCTTTTTATTTATTTATAGGCCAAAACAGTGCTTCACCGGTAAGGTTTGATACGTTTTTTAAATTGACAGAATTTAAAATTTTAAAAATTTTATTATGAACTAATTTCTATGTAAAATCTTAATTATAGGTAAAGGTAAAAATATTATTTAATAAAAAAATTTAAAAAATTAAAGTTTTATTGATTTACTTTCTTCAATTTAAAAAATTCACAATTCTCTCTACCTAAAATTTGAAAAATTAACATTTCCTTTTACGGTTTGCAAATCATCGCTAGAGACAACAAAGTTCGTCGTCTTCAGTAGGGCTGGATTCGAGCCGAGCCAACTCGAGCTCGAGCTCGGCTCGGCTCGGTTCGAGCCCGAAACGAGTCAGGCTCAGCTCGGCTCGATCGAGCTCGAGCCGAGCCCGAGCTGGCTAGGGTTAGCTCGGTATATTTTTTTAAAAATTTTTTTATACAAAACGACGTCGTTTTGATCCATATATATATACAAAATGGTGTCGTTTTGATATAAAAAACGAGCCGAACCGAGCCGTTACCGGGCCGAGTTGAAAACGAGCCGAACTCGAGCCGAGCCGAATTTGGCTCGAGTCGAGCCCGAGCCGAACTCGAACCGACCATTAAAAAGCCGAGCCGAGCCCGAGCTGGTTGTGAGCCAAGCTCGGCTCGGCTCGAATCCAGCCCTAGTCTTCAGTCGCATTAACTCTCCCTTGCGACGTATCTCTCCCTATTGATCATCGATGATGACAAAAACGAAATTGTCCTCATTCAAGACAAAGACACTCGTCTTTGTCAAAGGAAATCAGTTTTATTAGTGGTTGAGATTTGATCAAGAGAGAGAGATAAGTCGAGGGAAGAGCCAACATGGGTAAAGACAGTGAAGTTCATCGTCTCTGGTGACAGTTTGCAAACCCTATGAGAAAAATATTGATTTTTTAAACTTTGGGTAGAGAAAAATTATGAGATTTTCAAATTGAGAAGGGTAAATTAATAAAACTTTAGTTTTTAAAATTTTTTTATTAAATGATGGTTTTATCTCTAACCCTTATTGCGATTTTAAATAGAAATTGACTCATACATGAGACTTTAAATTTTTCAAACCTTATAGGTGTGATTTAAAGAGTTCATCAAATCTTGGGTAGGAAATAGTTCTTTGGCTTTGCTCATAATTACTATTCAGTGTTCACCATTGCCAATGGCAATGGAAATCAGACTTTGGCATAAATGATACCAACTTATCCTGCACCAAACACACCTCTTTTATTCCACACCACAACTTTTCATATTGTTGGCAAAATTATGCAGCCACACATTAAATTTTAAACACTTGTGCTTGACATCTAGCTGCCCATGCCGTTCATTCAGGACTGGCTTATCTAAACAAAACCCACATGCCAAATCGTAACCTTTACTTACTATTCATTCAAACTGGAAATAACACAAAGCGTTTAACTTGACAGATCATCAACTTAAACATGAAACAAACAGCAATTTTTACTCCACTCCGTTTTAGTTTCTTAATAATAAGGGTAATGCCCAATAAGCACCACGTGTAGGTTGCGTCTTCTTTACGTCTATGCTCCAAGCTCAAGAATAACCGCTAAACTTCATCTTAATTTCCCCAGTTGTGAACATACGAGTCCAAGTCAAGCCCCACAATAATGACTCCACATTTCTTCATCTTCACTGCTCCTTTTTTGTTTTTTTAAACAAACTAATCCCTAATTACCCTTTTCATAGTTACTGCAATCTGTTAAAGTTAAACTGTCGGCGTTAGCTTTTGGAAAATTTTAGGCTCCATCTTCTTTAACCCTTTTAAAATAATTTCTTAATCTATCATATAAAGATTAGTACCCATCATAGCCAGTCACCAGTAGTGTACAAATTCTCATTATCAGTCCCACTACCCATTTGCCCACTTCGCTTCTTCTCTTTCTCAACCAAATGCATTTCTAGGTCTCTACATTTCTAATTCCCTACCAGATTTTGATCTTGCTTTTGCTCTGCAACCAGCAACACTTCTCCACCCTCACTTCACTGATCAAACAACTGTCTTTTCCATCTTTCCAAAAATGGGAAGATCTTTATATAATTTCACATTCTCTCTTTCCTTTCTTTTCTTGATACTACAACTGTTACCATCAAACACAACTGGCACATCTTCCTCATCCAAGTACCAGATCGCATGCACAATGTGTTCATCATGTGAAAACCCTTGTCAACAAACGCCTTCACCGCCGCCACCATCACCACCACCACCATCCCCACCATCTCCAAGCTCTGGTGGCGGTAGCCATTACTACTCTCCACCACCGCCTTCTAATCCCACCTACTCATACTTCTCACCACCCCCACCCTACGGCGGCGGTGGCACTGGTGGCTTATATTACCCTCCGCCCTACTACGGGAATTACCCTACACCACCACCGCCAAACCCAATTGTCCCATACTTCCCATTTTACTATTACAGCCCCCCTCCTCCTGTCAACTCAGCCTTGTCTCTTCGCCAGTCAGACATGTGTTCCTCGTTATGTTACACTGCTGTTCTTTCCCTCGTTTTAATTTTTCTGTTTTAATTGGAAAATACTAAAGCTAAGTGTTGAAAGGAAATAATATGGCAGATTTGCAGATCTAGAGATTCTCAAGATGAGAGGAAAAGAGATCAGGTTCTTCATTTGATCACAAAAAGCAATTCTACTCATGATGACAATGAAGAAGAAGAAAAGTTTAATAATCTTGAAGGAAAATTCAGTTATTTGAAGGGCAAAAGAGGAACAAGGTGGAAGTGGTGTCTGCATGTGTGGAAGTGGAATGATGATTAAGTCTGAAGTAATTCTCCCCTTTTCTCCATCGCTCTCTGTATTTTCATTTCATTATTAATAAAATAATTTATTTTCATCTGTTCTGTATTTGCATGTCACATACACGTGTCCGTTTTCTAATTAATGGGGAGCGTGAGTTTAAAAGAGAATGGAAAATATCCGCTACTTCAATCTTATTTTTAACTATATTACCTCAGCCAATGAGAAACCATCTCTGTGCCAGAAGAAATGGCATGTCCCCGTAATTAGTGGCACATTTTAATTGCTACAAATATATATAAATAAATGAAAAAGAACAGGGTGGTTATAAAAGTCTTCTGTGGGTAGCGGGTCCACCCAATCCCCATTATTATTCTTCCTTTGGTTGTCATTGTAATTTTCCAACAATTATTAATTCAAATTTATACGAAAAAATTGTCAAATTAATTATAAAAGACAGCAATGCAAAATGGGAGGCTGAGAATGTGACTAAAAATTTGAACGTGCACTGGAAATGTGGAAAGCGGCCAAGTATAGCAGAAAACACTCGGTTTTGTGCACTTTTGACTGTACATTGTATCAGATTTTGCTTTACGCCAAAAGATTTATTCCCACCGGCAGGTGTGGTAAAATTTTAAATTTATATTTTTTTAATTTTTAAAAATTTAAACATTTATTCATCATTTAAAATTGGTTAAATTTTTTTATTAAAATTAAGGATAAAACCATTATTTTATCAATAATATTTAAAAATTATAATTTTATCTTATTTCTCTCTTCAAATTTTGAAAACTAACAAGTTTATCTTTACATAAACATTTTAAGTTTTAAAAAGTGATTATTTCCACCCCCACGGCTAAGTTTTTCTTTGCTTCTCTTTTCAGTCACCACTCTCTCATTGGCATCTTCCTCTTCCCACCCTCACCATCATGATTGTTCAAACAACCATCGTGGGAGGTCGTCTAGCGAAGAGTCTCTTCTCTTTGTCATATCTTTGTCGCATAGGCTTCCAAAACGGTTGATTGAAACATTCCGATGGTGAGGGTGGAAAGAGGAAGTTGTTAAGAAAGGAAAGAAGAAAAAAGCCTAGGTGGGGGCCGAGAGGGAATAGTCACTTTTTAAAACTTAAAATGTTTAGGTAAAAGTGAATTTGTTAGTTTTCAAAATCTAGGGAGAAAAATGAAATAAAATTATAATTTTTTTAATATTGTTTATGAAATGACGATTTTACCCTTGATTCTAACAAAAAAAAATTTAATAGATTTTGGGTAATGAGTAATTGTTTGGGTTTTTGAAAATTAGATAATATGAGTTTGAGATTTTACCATACCTTAGGTGGGAAAAAGTCTTCTGGCCTTTGCTTTATTTTTATGGTTGTAGTCATGGTGATTTATACTGGTAGATGGATCATAACTAATTTGAAGGAGCTTAAATCCTACAAGAAATTAGGTTGGTTCAGCTTTCAGACTCACCATTTCATAAATTACAGTAATTACTACACCAACTTTAATTTATGACATTTTAAATCTGAAAATTATTGTGCTTCAATGATGAAATATTTATCATGAAGAGGCAATCTTATAATTGTAGGGCATTTGCTGGGCCTTACTAGTCTTGATATCAAGATTTGTAGGGCCCTTGCCCACCACAAGATTGTAAAAGTCCAGGTCCAATGTTCTCCAGGGACTCTGCTTCTTGTAGGCCATTTTGGTAAAAATTACAGGTTCTCTTGGAAATCACACAACAGCAACTCTATACTATGGGCTGAGCCAGTAAGATCCAAGCCCAATTCTATGATTTTAATCACATGTTAAATGCTGAAATGAATCCAGTGTGTACTTATAATGAATTGACCAATCATATGAAATAGGGAAAATGCCACCTATGCTCTCTGTCGGAGAAAAAGTTATGGTTGATAAATTTCACCCACAATTTTCTTTCAAGTGACTGATGAGAGTTTTTCGGACCAAAAAATGAATTTTCCAAAAATGTCACTCATTAGGGTAGTACTTTTGTGTGTTTGTTTGTACATCCTATTTTAGTTATTTAACCTATAGTTAATTTCAAATTTTCTCAAAATAAAGATTTGCCATAAACTTAGTGTTTTTGGTTGACATAATTGGAAATAATATGCTTCAAAAATAGAAAAAAAGAAAACTTTTATACTTAGTGCATGTCTCTTTAATAAGGGTGGATTCAAGTCGTGATAAGTCTAAACAAGTGTAAGTTCAAACTTGATTTGAATTTAAAATGGATAATTTAAGTTTGACTCATTTAAGTTGATAAACAATAATATCAGATAAAGTGAAGAGTTGTTAGAGGAAAAAAAAGTCAACAAAGTGAGTTTTAGCGCAATACTGCTAGTGAGACATTAATCTCAAGGTCGATGAGCTAATCCTTCTTCAGCTTTAGCTTAACTCATTCGAGCCAAATTAGAACTGACTCAACTCAAATCTAGCTCTACCCTCAAATACTTTTTTATCAAACTATTATTTTTTAATGCAAAAATCTCTCACATTCAAAAGGATTTAAAATTGAAATATCATAAATTTCACAATATTTAGCCATTAACAGAGTTTGTGAAAGCAAATATAATGTACCATTCAAAGCTAAGAGAAGCCAACTTAATTGCTAAACATTTAAGATTTATAAGCTTATGATAGTATCACAGGGACTTTTTGAATTTAGGTAACTTAAGTTAGTGAATTGGCATAGCAAATTGGATTCACATACCTTTGCTTAGGGGTGGGCAAATGGGGGATTGGCACAATCTTATAGAGAGCCTAAGCCTTATCTCTATATGTAGGTTCAAGGCTGGTCCTTAGTTCAAGCCCTACATAGGAGCATTGTAAGTCGTTCCCAAGATCATGCTCTCAAGTCTATTCATCTAAGAATTATTTTTTAATTTTGTTAATTTAATTTAATTATTTATTTAAGTTATTTTTATTTGTCATTTGTTAAAATTTAAATATTTAGTATCTAAAAATATTTATATGTTGTTACTAAATAATGCATACGTATTATTAATTTGTAGTGCAAATTACAAATTTCAATTTACAAGTAAATAAATGAAATAATAATTGAATTTGTTACAATATACAACCTTTGTAGCAATTGTTAGAGTTGGTGTTCTACAACCAATATTCTCGATAATATAAATCCATAAAAACTTATATTTAAACATTTAAGTGATACTCTTTATCTGTAAGTACATATGTTTACACATATATTTAAATAAATATCCTTAAATTGATAAAATTATGTAATACCCCTCTTTAAATATATACTCTCACATAAAATATGGACTCGAAGAGACGTGTTTACTTAAAGTTTAACTCACTCAAACAACAAAATATAAAACATGACAAACACTTTAACAACTTAAGCATGTAAAAAGGTGAATCAACTGTTTAAACATCATCCATTATATATAAATAAAGCAATCCAAACATAACATCCTAACAATAGTGTTTGAATGCAAACAAGTAACTATAATATGCATAAATGACATATAGAATCTCAAACTGATAGTCAAATACAAAAACTCAAACATCTCAAAATTCACTAAAATGTGCCCCCCTCTCATGTAACTCCATAATTGGACCATTGGCTTTCCTGCATGCCCCAATACTTATCTTGCCTAACTACAAAATAACAACAAAAGAACACATGAGTGTTACAACATTCAGTAAGTATGTGACCTCTTGACACCTTGTACACATGGTAATTGAACTAATGTTCCTAATTTGAGTTACATCTCATAAATATGGTTAACTTTCAAATCTTTTTTGACATCCTAGACGTCTATCTAGTTAATTTACTCCATAGGCACTACTATCCTAGATGACTAAGCCTAAGCTCATCTTGGCATCACTGATGCCGTGTGAAAGCATATTGAACGATATCTCAAATGTCTGCTGCTAATTGTGCATATAGCACAATATTGGTGAAGTTTTGAGCTAACTAAATATTGATACCTTAGTCACATGAGGAAAATTGATTTTAATCCCTCTTTTTACCACATATATATATATATATATATATATATATATATATATATATATATATATATATATATATATATATATAGCTATGAGACTACTAATTATTAACCATCTATGGATCGCCCCTACCATGGGGGCGTACATGATGCATCTTATTGATCACGTGAGAAACTAACTAGTGAAACTCTCCCTTACCATGCACACTTGAAAATACATGAGCTAGTAATGCGCTTTGGCATCGAGTATATGATGTATCTCATGGGTATCTAACTCTCTTAGCCCTATTGGTTATATTTACCATGTCAAATTGCACACAACTGATGGCTAACTCAATGTACATCTCATTTCCTCACTTTACTATATTTGACCCAAATCCATTTTGGTGATGGTTAGTCTGGTTTCAAAAATATTGCATTTACATATTATTTAACATACTAATAACATGAATATTCCTCATCTTTCATCACTTGAAGATGGAAATTATTAAATTTGAGAATCTAGAAGCATTCATCACTCAAATAGCATGCCTTTAATTATATAAATATTAAAATTTTAGAATGAATACATCCTACTTACCTCTCCTCCAACGATACTATCTTCAAGTTTTATATTCTATTAACAGTCCTTTGAACGATGTGATATCGATCCTCACTCGCTATGTTATCAAGCATATATATATATATATATATAGGGTGTGAAAAATCTTATCACTTAAGTCTTGACCCTTTTTGATAGATTTTCAAACTCAATTGCCACGAACAAGCATGTAACCCTTATGCATAGTATTCATAACAATTTATTCCATTTAAATCATGTTTCTCGCTCTTCTAAAATCACAATTATCTGGTAGTTTCCATTCATAAACTGATATCCTTCTTTCATGTGCGAACATTCATGACATCAGATTTTCTTTCTTGCCTTGAGCGGTTATTTATCCATTATAAATGTCTTCCAAACATTAAACATGCGTTCAATCTAAAATTTCACAAAAATTTAAATGAAATTTCAATAAATTTAAGGCCAAAGGACTATTTCCCACCCAAAGTATGCTGATTTTTCAAAGTTTCTCCCATTAACTTTAAAAATCTCATTTACCCACCTATGACCGTTTAAATAGGTTAATTTTAAGGGTAAAATCGTTATTTTATATTTAATATTAAAAATAAACTTAAATATAATTTCATTTCCCCCCTTAAATTTAAAAAACTAACTTTTCTCCCTTAAACCAAGTTTGAAAAAATTACATTGCCCTTTTAGGGTTTAGTTTTAAAATGTCGTCACATTCTCTAATGTGATCACCGACTGTCTCTCCCTCCCGACGATTTCCTTTCATGTGATGGTCTGCTTCAACTCCACCACAAGCCCTCTGATGCCAAGAAAAGTCATCTGAGAAGAGAAATCGTGTGCCCGATGATTTCTTTTTCCAAACGACTTCTCTGTGCATCAGAGGGTGGAGTTAAGGCAGACTGTCAGAGGAAGGGAAACAGTTCGGAGGGAGAGTTGGTCGGCGATGGTGTCGGAGAATGTGTCGGGGTTTTGAAACTAAACCCTAAGGGGGATGTGATTTTTAAAACTTGGCTTAAGGAATACAATGTTATTTTTTAAATTTTAGAGGGGAAAATGAGATTAATTTTTCAGAAGTTAGAGTTTTGTTAATTTTAATTGGCTATAGGTGGGTAAATATGATTTTCAAAGTTAACGGAGGAAACTTTGGGAAATCAACATTCTTTGGGTGGGAAGTAGTCCTTTGGCCTAAATTTACAATATTAAAAAAAAAAAAACCAAAATACTTTTATGATATACTTGTGGTTGGTACATAATACCTTTTTATTGGTGTATAAATTATCTAACAAGTGTCCCCTTGCAACGACCTTTTTAGAAAATATATGTTGCAAAATCATTATAAAAAAAAAATATGTTTCCATGGGTGATACAAATCTCTTAATCTACAAGATTTATATATTCCACATATTTTACATGAGATTTCTATGTCCCACATATGTTTTATGCGATCTTTGTGTTCTTATCAACTTATTACCCTAATAACTCAGAAAGCATGAAAAATCATTACTCAACTCATACGTAAAAATCAATGATATGCTTTCTTTAAAAATCATGATCTAATACTCGAGCCTTACATTAAGCTTATCTTAGGCTTGCATCCAATTTCACTATTTATGTATATGCTCATAACTTACGTCTTATCCATATTCTATCTCAAGTATGTTTGGGAAATTCTACAAATTTTTAACATTTATTAAAATCTCATAGGACAACTTTTTAAATGGGTGTTCTCTTTGTGGAATGACTATTCAAATTTTTAATATTTTGAACGGTCATACATGTTGTTAGAGTATGTCCTTTAAAGCCAATTGTTACATCTGTGTAATCAAAATTATAATCGAATTTTCATTAATAAAATGACATTTCCTTTATCATGCTTTTTTTTTCCTTTAAAATAAGATGAATGTCCTTAAGATGATTAAATCGTGACAAAGGGATTAGTACATATCGACTAATTATGAGAACCTTATGTTCACATTAGGTTGTCATGTCGAAACATCAAGAGTCTCGATATTATCTAACCTATAGTTAGGACTACAATAAAATTGAACGACCTTACTGAATGGTAAGAACAAATCTCACATGTCAAAACAATTTGTTGATTGTTTAGTGTAACACATGCTTGCACATTGTATAGATGTATCCACTACATTGGCCTATCATGAGGATTCCATTTGGATTTTTACTTGAATGTCTATAAGATGTATCTTTTAACTAACCATGTTACATGTGATCATTCAATTTGAGGTTATTAAACCATCTTATATAAGAAATGATATTGTTTCACACTAATCTAACATAGTTTATGACAAACAATTGTCATAACAATGGTGATTACCCATATTGAGAGATATACGAAGTATATGATGGATCAATAAAAGTTTTATCACTCTGAGATGCAAGAGTTAATATCTCTGATAAGTCTACTAACAAATATCAACGACCACTTAAATTTATGACAACTAAGATTGAGTTTTTGTTCAATCTAATACTATTCGGTTATTGATATAGACATCATACAATGCATATTAAGGATTCCCTAAGGTATACAATAAGTTTGTATTTTAGTTTCAAAGAGATATTGTATGATGAAATGATTGAATTATACAGTAACCATATTGTTGACAGGTAAAAGTCAATAGTTGATATTTCATCGAGATAGTTATGATATATTGCTAGAGGTTAATCTTAATCTGTGTTTAGATCATTGATGGGTTGTAGGTTTAATACAAATTTATTTACTACTAATTGTTAGTGTTGGTGCCCTAAAGTCAATTTTCATAATGATATAAGTTCATTAATGAAGGTCATATTTGTAATTTTCAATCGCATTTTTTGTCCATAGAGCATATTGATATACTCACACAAATGTCTTAAAAATAGTTAAACCATAACAAGAGGATTAGCATTCAACACCTGATCATGAGAACCTTATATGCATATTAGATGATTATTCTTAAAACCGTTAGTGACTTTGATAGTACCACAACCAAAGGCATAGATAATAGTGATAAAGTTATCATAGTGTTGAGCAACTTCATTGAAAGATTATGACAATTTTCACATGTCAAAGATATTTGTTAACAACTTGGTGTAAGATA